>NW_025776568.1:0-154816 GCF_021130785.1 Homalodisca vitripennis
AAATTAGAACCGTTTTCAAATCAGAATTCAACATCAGTTTTGGCTATCCAAGAATGGATACTTGTAGTTCATGTGACAAACTCGCTGCTGAGATTCGAGCTATAGAAACAAGTTGTTAAATCCTGTCCTGAAAATACTACAGCAAGGGTAAAATCAGAAAAGAAATTGAAAGAGCTCACATCAGAAAAAAACTACACTTGTTAAAAGCCAATGTGTTTTACATTCGCAAACGTGCCTCTAAACAAAGAAGTCATCAATCAAAAGAAATTGAAACTATTGCAATGGACTTCCAAAAGAATTTGCCAGTACCACATATAACAACTAACGATGTGTAGTACAAGCGACAATTAACACTTTGTATGTTCAATATACATGTACTGTCCACAGACGAATCATTTTTTTTCTTTTGTTTTACGATAAAAACCAGTGGCGTACAAGGGTGCCAATGAGGTGGCTGCTTCTTTCTTGCTTTACTTTGTGATGACAATTCTTGACCCCTCTGTCAAAGAACTGGACATTTTTTGTGATTCTTGCGGGGGTCAAAACAAAAATTTGACCCTTTTTCGCACTATCCACTACATTGTCCATCACACTAAGAGAGTAGACAAAATTCAGATGAATTTTCCAATTCGTGGTCACGTATTTAGAGTGTGACCGTAATATGGCTAGCAATCAATCAAAAGAAGTGAAACGCCTAAAGATTGGATTGATGAAATTGAAGGTGCTGGAGTCAAACCCTCACCATTCCATGTAATCCAAGTTGAGAGGGAGTTTTTTTACGGAACTGGTCTTCACACTTAGATCAATTTTATTTTTCAAAGTGCCCATTTCCTTCAAGGCCGATAAGAGAGTTAGTAGCTCTTAAAGAACATCCCCGTTTCCTGAAGCACCGAGCAACATTCCATGGACACTGGGAGGCCCATATCATTAACCAACCATGTTCACTACCACAAGGCCAACCCTTGCCTGAAGGAGAGTTTTTCTACCCGACTATGCCTATGAGGGTAAGACTTTTTCCATTTTAACTGTTCCTCACTGCTAGTAATCAAAATGTGATAAAAATAATATTTTGACCACTTCTATAGTTATTAATAAATAATTTATTAATCCAACCTAATTATGCTGAATAAATCTTAGCATTTTTTCTTGATAGCTAAATTAAAATAAAATTTAAATTCCTAATCGAAAATTGGACTTAAATATTGTTAAATGTTTCAACAACATGCTTCAGCAAATTGTTTTGTTTTAGGGGCTCTTCCTGTTACCCATGAAAAGTACACAGATCTACAAGTTTTAAAGATGTTCTGTGGTGTAGAAGCCAGACATTTTTATACCCTTCTTTCTAAACTTGAGAAAGGAGAGAAAAGGAACAAGAGAAATGCCATTGACAAAGAAGTTTTTCTTAAGTCTAAAAAGACAAATAATAATAATAATAGGCCTACTCAGAGTGGAAAAAGGGACTAATAAAAATGATCTATTTGATAATTGTTTGATTTCAAACATGTTTTATTTTTCTCAAGGTAATATGTACCGATTTTACTTTTTTACCAATAAAGGCCTTTTAACTTAAATGTGTATTTTTTCTTATTAGGAACCATATTTAAGAAGACAATTTTAAATATATACGTTTTATGCCATTTAATTTAGTACTGGTTTCTAGAAGTAGTTAACCTTGGTGACATTCGCCCTTTTTCCTACAACATTAATGACATTCCCCCTTTTTAGCGAAAATATTTTGTACTCATATAATATATTTATTTATTTCACTACTAAAATGGTAAACTGATGTTATTAGTACATAATGTATAGGTTTAATATAAGGTAGGCTAAATCATAAGTTTTCATAAAGATTAGGAAATAAATGTAAGTGGTACAATAGAATTAAGGAGAAAATTGCTATTCCTGAAAAATTTGAAAAATCTGAACATTCCCCCCCTTTTTCCCGTGGTGCCTTCAAATGGCGAACAAAGATTTTATGGATTTTGCAGCTTTAAGCAAGGAGTTAAATTTTCATCTAGTCCCTTTTACTAAAATAAGCAGCATAATGTTTACTCAAGTGTTTGGTGAAATTTTATTTCGTGAAATCCACAAAGGAGAACTTACAGTTGTTAATGTGATCCCGTTTTGGAAAGGTCGACTAGAAGACAATCAGAAGCAAAGCGTGAAGTGATGCGTTATAAAATTCCAAAAGTATTAACCAATAAAATTAAGCTAAGTGCAGTGAAAAGGCGAGATCTCCAGAGGATACAACGGTTCATGCCGCTCCTTGATCGAGAATACTACAAGGCGATTTTGAGTGCTCACTAGCAGTGTACGGCAATGTTTTTTCTCTTATAAATCACAATATAATTTTTTCTTTCAATAATTTTGTCAATTAAAAAATGTTAATATTAAGGTTTTTACACACTCGGTGTCTCTGTAATACTAAACTGGTTTAAGAAAATAGCGTTATAGCATTTATTACAAAGTATCCCTTAACAGCCCAGTGTTCTAGTAATTCTAACCAATTAGTGCATTATTATTAGGTTTAGGAAGCCTCTTATGTGTTTTTTTTTTAACTATTTTTGAAACTTTAGGAACTTAAATACTGGGATTTTTTCTGTCAGTCAGAATAGCTTTCTTTTGTGGTTATTGTGAACCTGAACATGATAACAGTGCTTTAATAACAACAATTTTAATATATAATTCAACAAGGGTTGTAACTGGTAAATAGAACCTTGTTTTCACTAAGTAAAAACCATATCCAAGAGCAATATAGTTCTAAGTGGAAGTTTAGAAACTTTGTTGTATTAATAATTCAGTAACATTAGGCGCAACAAGGTTCTAATTGGAAATTAATAGTTGTTATTTTGAAACAGTAAAACCATATTATTACAGTGGAAAGTGTAATTTTCTTATATTAATAGGTAAATATATCAGAAAAACTCTAGGTTATTTATAATGCACTAAGTACAGAGCTGTATTGACACTGCAAAAACTTCGAATGGTCATATCCGAAAATTAGTGTTTTGTCAAGATAGAACCTTAATGATCTAACCCCCGCGAGATGTAGAATCTTTTTCATCTTTTCTTAACTGGGGCATGAGCGTATGGTACTCGCCAAATTGCAGCCGTTCTTTATCTATGTCGTGCATCCACATTATCCTTCCTCTTTCGTCTTCTAGTACGGCTAGTAACAGCAACGCTTCTTCTTTATCAGACGATGTCATGGTAAGTAAACACACCGTAAATACAGTATACAAATACTAACTATAAAACAACACTTTTACGTCTAGAGAGTCACACAACCACCGTACCCTACGCTCCACTGAGGTGCACTGGCTTTCCCGTGCATTAGGGATGGCCGATTGTCGATTGTACAATCGATAGTATCGATTGTTCTTCACAATCGATCGAACCTATTACAACGTTTTTAACAATCGATTGGTTTTTTTTATTTACAAGCCACTGGCATATTTATTTAATTTTGTGTACTGCTTTAATTTATTCATACATATGTTCGATCGAATGCAAATTAATGCTTTATAGGATTTTACGCTGTACTAGTTTGACATAATTATATGCATGTGCAGTAATGACAGTGGTTACTGCAAAGCTCGAGAGCGGTTCGTGAACGTGAACCGTCTGCAAACAGTGTGATGGGTACGTCTGGACTGGATGGACTTTACAGTTTACCGCCAACGTTGTTTTGTTTCACCAGGCAGTTAGTACTCACTAGATATTTATCTGTGTTTATGTTAGTGTGTTTAAAGGTGATATAGTTAGTAAACTAGTGAACATGGCAAAGTCCAAGTCTGATGTGTGGGAGTATTTTGTGCGTAATGACTCAAATTCGTCTACCTGTAAGATTTGTAAGAAGGTAATAAGTAACAAGTCAAACACCAGCAACTTGCGGGATCATTTATTACGGCACCATAAAGATAGGTATGTTAATCCAAAAAATGATAGTAGTTCTAAGGGTGGGGACGTGATGCTGAACCTAGTAAAGCTAAACAAATTAAATTAACTGATTTTGGACGAACCATAAATAAATGTGAACCTTACGCTCATGGAAGTGTTAGGAAAGAAGAAAATAGATTCAGCTTTAATTAAATTTATAACAACTGATCTTGAACCTTTTAGTGTAGTGCAGAAGCCTGGATTTGTCCATTTGGTAAAAACTTTAGATCCTAGATACACTGTGCCGGAAAGACGAACAATTTCAAATGAGATGCTTCCAGAACTGTATTCTAAAGCCAAAAATAAACTCATGAGTATTTTGGATGATGTAGGTTATGTCTCATGTACGTCTGATATGTGGACATCTATCACCGGAGATAGCTATCTGACTTTAACATTCATTTTATTTTAGACTGGGAATTTAAAAGTGCTGTACTTATGACCAAACAAGTTACAGAGAAGCACACTTTCGAAAATGTTTGCACAGAAATTCTCTCCAATATTAAACGAATTCAATCTTACTGGTAAGTTGGTGTGTTTAGTAACAGATTAATGCAGCTAACATGATTAAGGCTGGAAATTTATTGAATTTAAAACATCTTGGCTGCTTTGCACACACGTTTGCAATTGGTTATTACTGATTCGCTCAATATCACTGCTGTTAAGCCTATAGTTTCAAAGGCAAAAGAAATAGTTACGACATTCAAATCAAGCAGTGATGCCTTTGAAACACTTAAAAAAGAGCAAAAACGTGTTTCAAAACCTAAACTTAAATTGATACAAGAGGTACCTACCCGTTGGAATTCCACATTCCAGATGATTAAACGCATTTTGGACATAGACGAACCACTGATCGTAGCAATAGCAAAGCTGGAGAAAAGTAAAATAACGTACTTTGCAGCCGAAGAAGTTTTAATTTTAAATGATATAGTGCAATTACTTGCTACATTTGAAGACGCAACGGAAATCATATCAGGAGAGAACTACGCTACCTCATCACTGTTAATACCAGTTGTTTATTGCCTACAGCACAATGTGAACGAGACTGGTAAACAAATTAAAACAGAAACTGGGAAACTTGTACATGCAATGATTGTAGAAGGAATTAACAATCGCCTTGTACCTTATGAAAGTTAGAACGATCACTCAGCTTGCTACAATATTAGACCCCCACTGGAAGAAAACGCCATTTCTGAAACCAGAAAATGCCGAATCCGCCCAAAAAGCGTTAGAAAATGCTCTCACTTACCATCTCAAAAAGGCAGAGGAAACCAACAACAGTGGAAAATCACAGTCTTCTACATGTTCTGAGGCGCCACCAGAGAAGAATAGCAGCAAGGCCAAGCACACCCTTTTTTTCTATTCTCGAAGAAAGAAAAGAAGCTGTTAAACTTCAGAGAACTAACACCACTGACAGTATTATTACTGTTCGACAGTACCTTCAGGTAAGAACACCTATATTCTTTATTAATTTAAACCATTTATGATTAACAATTAATATACAAGTTTAGCAATGCTAAAATTTCCTTAACTTTGAAAATGTTCCTTAACATATGCAATTATATGTACTTATATTTCTGCGTTGACGACAAACTCCAATAATTTTACTATCAGTATAGGTTTAGACAAAGAGATATACAGGCGTTTGATATCATATTAATGATAAATTAGGGTTGGCAGCAATATAAATGTGCATACAATTTTATAACATACATAATTTTATAACGCTGCACCTTTGTTTTATGAATTGGCTCTACCACACAAGGAAAATACAAACGTGCTACATTATTGGAGAGACTCCCAAAATGCCAGTTTAAAGTCATTGGCAAAAAAAATATCTGTGTGTCCCGGCTACATCCGTATCTTCGGAAAGGATCTTTTCCAAGGCGGGCCAGATAATAAGTGAGAATAGAAGCAGGCTCAATCCACTAAAAGCCGATAAACAAATCTTTCTAAATACAAATATATGGATTTTAGAAAAATAAGTTCCAGTGTATATACTAACTTTTTTCAGAATAATATGCTAAATAACTGAGTGAATTATGTTTCAGGCAATTATCTACTTCTAAATGTAATCTTTAATTTAATTCATATTATGTAAGAATACTGTAATTATTAAAATAAATGCATACTGTTTTAATTATTGTTTTGTTTTGTATTCTAACATCTTATTTCTACAATTATTTCGTATATTTTATTTTTATGTAGCTCTAGCAAGTCTCGATTGTCAATCGATACTATCGATTGTTAGGCACCGATAGCATCGAAGCAATCGATTGTTGTGTACAATCGACAATCAGCCATCCCTATCGTGCATCTCTTTTCCCGCTCTGGTGTGGAAGCACCTGTTTCCGCTGCGATATTATCGCCCAAGTATCGCAGATAAATTCCAGGAATAGTACCGCATCGCTCCAGCGATAAAGTATCGCTCCGGTGTGTGCAGTACTTAACACGTTCACACCCGAAATGCGCCACCGGTGGCGCACGCTCAAAAATTCCAACATCAATAATTCTCGATGTTTTAATAACATAGACTACTCTAAACCCCCGGACGTTAGTATTGTTCATGAGGAACGGTTTTATTCGCATATTATTATTCTATAATGTTATATAATACGTATGAATCAATATTTATCATATTTAATTCACATTAAAGTATGTGCCACCGGTGGCGCACGTCGTCCCCTGGTGAAGAAAGGTACTTTTCTCAGACGACGTGCTACACCGGTGGCGCACTCCTATTAGTGACAAAAAATAGTGCGCGTAGAGCTTCTATTGGCAGCCTTAAGAGTGCGACACTTGCCGGAGCTACTTATAGCGCTCTATTAGCAACAACCTTCTTTATAAACCGCCATTACCTGTCTTCTTGTCGTAGAGATTGTTCTGTGTTGCTGTAAGTTCAGTGAGTTCATTTTTATTTTAGAAAATGGATGAATCAGACATCGATGACGCCC
Organism: Homalodisca vitripennis; assembly: GCF_021130785.1. Taxonomy (NCBI): domain Eukaryota; kingdom Metazoa; phylum Arthropoda; class Insecta; order Hemiptera; family Cicadellidae; genus Homalodisca; species Homalodisca vitripennis. Next base: position 6,894 of record NW_025776568.1, read on the forward strand.
TTGATGATGACTTTAGTGATCGTTCTTTGACCGATTTTTCAGTTAGTGGCAGTGAATATATGCCATCAGATGAGGAAAGTGATGTAACAAGTGCAGAGGAGTTGAATGAAGAAGATGGCGTTGTTAGTGATTTAGATGAATTGGAATTGATGGAAGTAGATGAGGAATATCAAAGGGTTAGAGAGGAGAGTGGAGACGAAGAAGGCAATAATATTGAAAATGTAAGTGACCCTGTACAAGATGTAGTTTGTAAGGTTCATTGTGAATATGTAGAAAATAAGTTAGAGTGGACAGAACCAAAATTGACATGCAGATCATATCCTTTCACAGGAAATGCAGGCTTAAAAACTGTTGGCCAATTTAATTTAAATGATCCATTTGAAATTTATAAACAGTTCCTAGATGATTACATTATTGAATTTGATTGTTTTGGAAACTAACAGGTATGCACATCAGTACCTTGCTTCAAAGCCTGTAAAAAAGCGTTCAGCAATGGCTAGATGGGTTGATTGTACAACTGAAGAGATACACAAATTTTTTGGTGTACTGATGATCATGGGCATATGCCCATTGCCTCAAAGACAAATGTACTGGTCAAAACAATCCCATGTAACCAAAATAGTGTCATCAAGAAAACTATGAGCAGAGACAGATTTGACTGTCTCCTAAAATGCCTACATTTCCAAAATAATGAGGAACCAGCAACTGAAGAGCCTCGGTTGTGGAAAATAAAGAAACTGCTCAATCATTTAAATGCAAAATTTGAAAGTCTGGTAACACCTGAAGAGTCACTAGTTATTGACGAGTCTATGGTTCCATGGAGAGGGCGTTTGATTTTTTAAACAATATTTGCCAAAAAAGGCTCATAAATATGGAGTCAAAATTTACAAGATTTGTACCACTGATGGGTATACTTTAAAAGCAAAAATTTACGCTGGTAAGTCAGACGTAACTGCAAGAGAGGCACATGCAGATAAAATTGTCATGCATTTGATGGAATCATTTCTAAATGAGGGTAGAACACTGTTTGCAGATAACTTTTACAACTCCACAAGGTTGGCCAACACTCTGCTTGAGAAGAAAACTTATGTTTGTGGCACCCTTCGAAGTGACCGAAAAGGCAATCCAAAAGAAGTCACTAGCAAAAAATTAGCCAAAGGTGAAGTAATTTGTCAAGAAAGCAGTACAGGAGTAAAAGTACTTAAATGGCATGACAAAAGGCCTGTACTGATGATAACCACTCGCCCTGAAGACGTTTCTACTCTTGTGGCAAGCAAAAAAACAACAAAGAAAGGCGAGGTTGTCATGAAACCATCATGTGTCATGGCGTACAATGCAGCAAAAAAAGGAGTGGACTTTTCAGATCAGATGTCCTCTTATTACACTCCTATCAGAAAGACTCTCACTTGGTACAAAAAAGTTGCACTGGATCTTCTCCTAGGTAGTTGTGTAGTGAATGCACTAGTACTACATAACAAGTACTCATTAAACAAAAAAAATTGTTGTATGCTCACTTTCAGAGATAAAAAATACTTCGAAATCTCCTTGAAGGAGAAAATGTTGGAGCCCTTGTTCAAACACCCCAAGATGGCAGGCAAGGTACCAAGAAACTAAAAACATGTGCTCTCAAAGCGTGAAGGGACTGCAAGAGAAACCAGGTAAAATATTTCATTTTAATTTTATATAAAATTACAATATATCTACACTACGTCTTATAACAACAATAACACTACATACTAGTTTAGATCCAAACTAATGGATCTTAGTTTTCGCCAATTTTACCTGCATGTTCATCAATTTAGTTCAATAAATTTAGTGATCTGCATTTTTTGCTATGAATTTGTAAAGTTTATTTCAACATGGTTTCCCATATATTTGATAAAAATATAATTAAATACGTTTTATGAAAGTACAAACATCCAATTAGATTTATTCCTTACAGAAAAACGGGTGTGTCAGCTGCTACAGCAAAATGAAGGAAGAAAGGGGGGCCAAAGCAGCAAGGACGTACGCAAAACGTGTTTCAACTTACTGCAAAGGGTGCGATGAGACTCCTACAATGTGCTTAGAGTGTTTTTAACTCCAAGCACTAAACTGAACACCATTTGTAATAGGAAAGCTAATGTTTAATTAAAATATCTTGAGTTTCAAATTTATTGCTTTGTATTTTTTTCCACTAAAAAAGGTCTTTATCAAAACCCGACGTGCGCCACCGGTGGAGCACATTGTAAAAGGTTCCATATGTATCGACAAAGTCATCTAAAACAAGTTGTAAAAAACTACAGCTTGGTTTAAAACCAAACTAAAATGCCGTATAAGAGTGTGCCACGGGTGGCGCACGTCGGGGTTTTGAGTGGGGAAAATATTGATTCATTTATCCCGTCGGGCTGAAGGTGTTAAAAGAAAAAATCAAAAATGCTCCTTTAGGTTCGCAGGAAAATATGAAACTGATGGTAGAAAAAAGAGTACATACTCAAAAAGCGAAAGCTTTTTATGATCACTTGAGAGAAAACATTCCAGACTTTATTACCTATTGCTTTGATTTGCAGCAGATCCAACCTCTGCCAAAATGTCTTATTCAGGAAGCCTTTTATGCCAGACAACTTAATTTTTATAATCTGTGTGTAACTGATCTGGCCACTAAAAGTCCTATATTTTATACATGGACAGATGAGCAGGCTGATAAGGGAAGCATTGAAATATCCTCAGCACTCCTTCATCATCTTATGACAGTAGACTTTATTGGTAGCAGTACTCTCCGACTGTTTAGTGATGGATGTATATCCCAAAATAAAAACCAAATTGTTTTAAGGACTCTAATCCACTTTCTTCAAAACACCAACACCTCTATAAAGAAAATTCTTGTCTTTTTTCCAATTCGAGGTCACAGTTTTCTGCCAGCAGATAGGGTATTTGGAAGGTCAGAAAAAATAATTCAGGAAAATAACCAGTTGTTTTAAAAGAGAAAAGTATTACGAATGTTATCACAACGTAGGCGAATTGGAAGTTTTAGGTCAAGATTGGAAACTGTATGATACAAAAAGCTCAATTTCTTTTTACAAAGAATAACAGATCACAACTAATAGATACAGAGTCGAAGCACATTCTTGTAAAGTGTTTGATGAACTACAGATTCGAAGGAGACAACGAGAAATTTTGTTCATTGAGAAAAAAGGTAGGCAAAAAATAGTCCAATCTAGATTTTTAACTAATAATATTTTACTTTATTAGAGCCTAATAACTTTTTTAACAAATTTAATTTTTAAAACAATCAAAAGCTTAAAAATAATACTAAACCAATTTTTAAATTCAGATATTTTTTATTTTAATAAAAATTGCTTGTTTATTTTTAATATAAGGTTACTTCTATTTTAGGTAATGTGAATCTTCAAAACGTGGAATTGCATCCTTTACCCTTAAGTTGTGGCGTTTGCCACTTTATTTTGTTGGTCTTTGGACGGACCGGGAGCTGTTTCCTTACAGCTGGTCGAGCCATCTGTTTTACCAGATGGTTGTTCTCTTTCTAGATGTTTTCTGTGGCTTTCTGGCTTTTTGATTGGTTCTAGTATTTTCAGGTTTTCTAGATATCGGGAATTAGGTTTCTTGTCCTCTTCTCTTCTGACTTCCATAGGGCAAGGACATCTTGGAGTTTTCTGTGGTCGGAGTTACAAAATCAAACCTGGCTGCCCGCTCCCTCTACGAACGGCACGGTGTTTTGGTGTTATTATCGTATGCCTACCTTCCAATCAACGTTTCACGACCTCGTTTATTTATTTAGGACCCAGTCTTTCCAAATTCAGTTTTCGAATATCGTCGCATATTGGTAGCAGAGCGTGGTTTGAAATGGAAGGCTAGGCTTGCCGGTGGGAGCGGAGGAATTCTACACAGCTATGAGAGCTAAGTCCTAGTTTTAAGTTTTTTTAAAGGGGTAGACGTTTTTCTAAATTTTTTTTAGTTTTTCTAAATTTTCCTTACACTGCCTTTTTTACTCAAAATGTTAAACTTTATCGAAGTAGCTTGTTTTTAATGTGCAAGTCTGAGCCAAAGCAGTTCTTTGCAACCAACTGCTACCTAAGCTAGTTGTGTAATAATTTGAACATGTGAGTGGCAGTATTTCTTAAACTTTAGTAACTTATTCTCACTAATTATTTAGGCATAGGTATTTGGTTTGATTTTTTTTCTAGCTTAAAATTTTACTTTTAAACCAATTTTAATAAATTTTTTTTTCTCTCACCAAGTTAATTCTTAACCTAACTTTTACTTTCACCTACAGTGTAGCCTGTTGCCTTAAACATACCTGGTACTTATTGCTTGTGCTTTCTAAACTTTAATTAGCACCTTTTAGTATTTTAATTTAAACTTTGGCTCAGATCTGTGCAAGTAAAGTCGAAGGATTTCATAGATGCTGTTGGTGAAGTGCGTATTGTACTGCCGCCTATGTATAGCCTACCTTTTGTTTTTAAAGTTCTTAGCTTTCTGGTTAATATTTGAAACCCCCATTCAGTTTCAACCAGATTATTTACTTTGGGTTTTGGCTTATAATTAAAAGTGTTCTTTTTTATATAAACTTGCTTTCCTTCTGATATTTCTTCTCTACTTCTGATTTAATTAAAATTTTTAACCTTTCCACACCTACCCTTAGTTCCAAAATGCAATTAATTGTTGTTATTCTAGGATTTAATTAATTATTTAGTTATTTATTTATTCTTCCAGCGGATTTACTCCACTTGTACATGTTTTTAAGTTGATAAGAGTTTAAATTTTTAATAGCACTAAATTTGATGATTTTGTCTACTGCGTTGAATTTATTCGAGTCTTACACAATTTTGTTAATTAATCTTAGTCTATACACAAGGTAAGTGAAGTGTTACTGTTAAATTTATCTGATATTTTTTCTACTTAGAAACATGTCAAACTTTTATGTAGGCCTATGCTATTTGATTGTTCGGGGCAGTTCAAGCTTAAGGGGTTGATTTAGTCTAACAATTTGCAATTTTTTTTCTAAAACCTTCTTCAAAACTTTAATGTTATTGTAAAAATAATACTTCTTTCATAGTCTATTATTAAAAGCCCCTTTGGTTCTTTTGACTAGTGCCTGTTTAAATTAAAACAGTTAAAGTTAATATGGAGTGCACCTTTAGTTTCAACTAGTTTTGAAAGTAACATAGGCCTAGGCTTGTTTTGTAATTTTTATGAAGTTGCAGCTTGGGGTTGGATTTGACGTGCTGACATACATATAAGTGATTTAATTACTTATAAACTAACTTTCTTTCCAAAATGTTGAAACATCCTTTCTTTTACAAACTTTAAAACTATAGTTTGCCACCTTGGAGGGTTCACTATTTTTATAATATACCTAACCCTAGTGGACTCTTTGGATTGATTGATATGTCAGCTTGCTTGATTCAGCTTCGGGTGTTTAACTTACCTAAATTTCAGTTTAGCCTAATTTAAGCCTTAAGTGGTTAAATAATTTTTTTTTCCTTTGGTCTTTAAATTTCTTAATTTTTAATTTTTCACTGGGGTTTTTTTTTGGATTCTTGGCCTCAAAAGAGATTTTTTTTTTTTGGGGGTGTTCTTTCTAAAATTATTTACAGTTTAAAGGAGAGTTTACTATTTGGGCTTGTGTCTTATTCACTTGGGACTTGTTGAACTTTATGTAGTAGTTACCTGTAGCGCTACTTTACGACTTGCTCCACATATTTTTTTTTTGCTCTTCTACGGTTACAGTTGCTCTTTGCTTTTGATTAATTTTTGTTTTACTTTGTTTCCCTCTCTTATTCTTTTAGGTTTTTGAAAGGTGTTGTTAGGTTTTTTTTGAATACTTTGAACTTTCTCAACCTTTTGAGAGGAAACAAATTGAGTCTACCCCGACTGATGGCAACCGACTTTTTTTTTGCTCTGAAAGCCAAACTTTTGATTTTTTTTCTGCCTACACCTGTTAGTGATTCTGGAAGTTGGTTTTCATGGTAATAATAAGGAAATGTACTTTATGCTTTTATTTATTTGTAATACTATGAATTGTAATAGTTTTTTTTACAACTTGTACTTTTGCACACACCACAGTAAAGTTGCCCCTTATGTTTTTCTGAATATTATTTTGCTGTGACTTGAGGTGTCCCAATTCAGGGAAACTTATTGGGTGGGCCCATGTTTCTCACCTGAAGAAATATTTTGGGCCTATCTAAGACCAAAGCACCGCTGCCGGGACGTTTTATAAGGGATAGTTTAGGGCATAGTGATGTTAGTTTAGTTTTTTCTTTCTCCTTCTTCTTATTCTCTTCCTTACACCACATTAACACTCTGATACTTTTACTCCTCTTCTTTTACAGTACATAATACACGGGGGGATCAGGGTTAGCATTGGCTGTTTAGAGAATTTTTTTTTTTTGCTTTGGCAATTTTTCTAGGCTGTACATTGGGAGTGAACTTTTATGTTTATTTATTTTTAACATTCCCTAATGCAGTCGCACAGCCTGCTATCCTTGGTTCGGGCAACCCATTACATTTTACAACACAAGCTTACATTTTCTTTCCCTTTTCCTTTTCTTTGTCTTTCTCTTGCTTAGTAGGGGTCAGTCTTTTGGCAGTATGTGGAATTCTTTGTTATTCGGCTAAGTTAGCAGCGATGGATAGGTTTTAGTTTTTATTGTTGAAAATATTGTTGAAGATTGTAGTTTGTATATATATATTTTTTGTAGTTAGTTGTTGTTGTTATCTCTTTGTGTCTTTAAGACTTTATAATTTTGTCTCTGAAGCTGCTAAATGTTCCAGCAGCTATCTTATTTATTTGCTGTTTAGTGTTTATATTGGTAGTGTTTTTTTTTTTTACTGTTGTTACTGTTATCCTTTGAAGGCTTTTTTTATTGTTGTTGTTTTAGAGGTTTATTGATTGTTAACCTAATTTTTGTTGGGTTTTGGCGCAGTTTAGTTTTTTTTTGGGTCTCTTTTCCGTAAGTTTCAGGTTTTTTTTTTTTTTTGCCTTTCCTGGCTAACACTTAGAAACTAGTTGTTTTTTTTGTTTTTAAAGTTCCTAATTAAACCACTTTTACCACGACCAAATGATTTCCTTACTCCGTTAAGCTCTTCCCGTAGCTCTACAGTTTTTTCTTTCACGCCTTTTAAGAGCCTGAATTTATTTGCTCCAAGTCTCTAAATTTAAAAAACTAGTATGGAAAAAAAATAAAACTTTATTTTGTCTTTTCCCACTGGCCACCAATTTCTTTCTTTTTTCTCAGCCGTCCCGTAGGGGGAGGAGAGTACTGGCCCACTTTTGCTAAATTTTGCCAGTACCAGGTTTTTACCTAATTAGCCTTTACAACACGAACTTGGGTCTGTTGATATTTATGATGGGTGTAATTTTCTCATATTTTTAATTTTCGCTTTGGAATGGTCTCTTTCATCCCTTCTGTTCCTCCCATCTTTGAAGAAAAAAAAAATACAGACCTTATGTCTGGAGTAATACTCTCCCGGTGGTCCAAGGAGTTCCGCCAGCCGTTCGGGGTTTCCATTCGGGTGCTTAAGTGGCCCTTGGGTTCCGGGGTGGAGATACCCGGATGGTGGAGACTTTAGGAAGTGCTTTGGCTAATAAGCTTTGGCTAATAAGTGTACACTTATTTAATTTCCTTCCCAACCTTACTGGAACACCCTCTTGTAGCCTTTTGACCACCAAGCGTATTAGTGATGTAGAAACAAACGAAAAAACCCATCCTTGTGTCAACACTTCAGACCTTTATTTATTGGTAGCTACCACAGAAAGTAGTTAATTTTGTTCAAGTTTTTTTTACTACTACTAGGCTTTTCCTCAAGCCTCTTTAAACTAAAAAGATTTAATCTTGAGTAGTGTGGTCAGTCGGAATGGATTCTAGCCGTTACGCTTTACCAGCGCCTCGCGAGCGTGCAGGATATCCATACTAGAGCTATTTCTAGCTGTTTGCTAACGACAGCAGTACCAGTTGTAGTCTCTCTAATCTTTCCGTCCTTGTCTTCCTACCTTATCCTTTTGAGTTTTTTTCTTTTTCTCTCCCGGGGTAGAGGGGGAGGATGTGGCGTTTGCCACTTTATTTTGTTGGGTCTTTGGACGGACCGGGAGCTGTTTCCTTACAGCTGGTGAGCCATCTGTTTTACCAGATGGTTGTTCTCTTTCTAGATGTTTCTGTGGCTTTCTGGCTTTTTGATTGGTTCTAGTATTTTCAGGTTTTCTAGATATCGGGAATTAGGTTTTTCTTGTCCTCTTCTCTTCTGACTTCCATAGGGCAAGGACATCTTGGAGTTTTCTGTGGTCGGAGTTACAAAATCAAAGCTGGCTGCCCGCTCCCTCTAACGAACGGCACGGTGTTTTGGTGTTATTATCGTATGCCTACCTTCCAATCAACGTTTCACGACCCTCGTTTATTATTTAGGGACCCAGTCTTTCCAAATTCAGTTTTCGAATATCGTCGCAAAGTCACCCCATTACTCAAGAGAAAAAGAGCGATGTAGATAAACTATTAAAGAAAATGTTTGGCAACGACTGGGCTACTACCAATGACGATCAGCGTTTGCAATGCTACAAAAAACTCTTGTTTGAGATTCCAGTAGTAGCTGGCGATAACCAAGAAGAAGAGTAATGTAATTGTTTGGATCATGAAACTTGCGAGTTCCACATTCAAGTAACAATGTTACAGCTGATTAAATATAAAATGTAGCATTTAAGGAAATAAAACTAAGTTTTCTTTTCACGTTCATAAGGGTTCTTTTCCATAGCATTTCCCTTCAAAAGGAATCTTTTCCATCCAGTTTTTTTTTTTTCAAAAAGAATTTTGTCCAAACTTTTTTTAATGCTTATAACTCAAATTTTATGATAATATATATTTTCAGAACCTATAACCATTCTTGCGTTAGTTAAATGAGGCTGTCAGTTCCAAAGTGACCTAAGCGACATTTTTTGTATTTTTGCTTTTATGTGTCTAGTGGGGTCTTTGAAGGGTAAGCTACAATGCCAAAGTGACTTATGAAACATAAAACGGCAGTAGAGTATTTTTCCCCCACTAGATTTGTTTTGGCAGCACTGCTCCCCCACCCAGGATTCATATGCCAAAGTGAACTATCTTCCAAACACATGTTGTTCTGCCATAAGGAAAAACGTGATTTCGTAGTGCCTTTAAAACGCTATTACTTTAATGTTTTAAGTGTAATCATGTTTAGTAAACGTACAAAACGTATCATGCAGATGATGAAAAATGCTCCTGATACAGTGACAAAAACAGGTAAGTTTAATTATATGATATATTTTGTTTGTAAACACTGTGATCCTTGAATTAGGTTATGAGCAGTGCTCTCTCTTAGATTGTAATTTTCATGGATGAATACTTGAATATCCATATTAAAAACAAACTAGGTTTATAGAAAAAATTATTTTCTTTCACATAATAACAGTGCCATAAAGATAATATTGTAATTAATGTTACAATAAAAACAATAAAAAGGCTAGTCTAATCGTAATAATGTCTAGCTATTTTCTTTGCTAGGCTAAATAATCAAGTGAGGAAATGTTTAACTCACAGTTATACCAATAGAGTGCAATGGAAAACACTCATTTTTCTGGTTAAAGGTGAAAAAATTAATAATACAGAATAGTATAACAAGATTAAAGTTGTCTTGGCGCATAGGCTACTTTGGCATTTTCGGTTTGCAGTGAAATGGGCACATAGGTTCATTTTAGCGGTTAGGCTACTTTGGCATAAACATTATTCGTCTTTAAATCTACTTTTACAACTTTATTATTATTTCCAGATTTGAATGAACGCCCAAATCAAAAGGTAAATAATGAAAAAGACAAAGAAGGAAATCACTGCAATCTTGATGCACATGACGACTCTGATGTAAATTACAATGTTCCTGGTATTATTGAAAGTGAAATTCCTACCACAATCGTAAAATATACTCAAAAGGAAACAACAAAAGGAAACTGTGTGAATGACCCCAATCAAGGCGAAATTTTAAACAACAATGATAGTTTTGACGATTTATTGTTAACTGCCCTAAACAACTCTTCACAAAGCTTAATTTTAGAAGCTGCAAAACAATGCCTTAATATTTTTTGACGATCTCCAAAATGTAAATAATATAACCCACAGTATTAGTGTAGAATAAACTAGTGAAGAGGTATTGATTATGGACAGTGTTCAAGAAGCAATTCCTGTAGAAGTAACATTGGATCTCAATAATGATTTAGAAACGGAAAGTGATCATTTCAAAACTACTATAATGTTGGACCCCGAACAACGTCAGTTGAATAATGAAAGTACAGTAAATGATGATCGTATACTGTCAGAAAATGTTAACAATGATAATTTACCAGTTATTATCCAGGAAGATAGTTTAGCTCATAGAGGAAGAAAGAGAAAGAAAGAAGAAGCAAACTGGAAAAAAAACATTCGCAAGCGATTGAGGAATTCTGGACAACAATACACATCAGTAAAAGGAACTATAGTCGAAGAAAAGGAATTCAGGTTTTTTGAATGCAAGTGTAACTTCAGATGTTTAGTAAACTTTCCTTGTGAAGAACGTGAAAATATTCATAAACATTTCTATGGGCTAAAAGAGTGGAACCTCCAAACTATGTTTTATTCAGTCTAATGTAAGCATATGTGAAGTTAACATTAAAAGAACGGACAAAGATGTAAGTAGGAGGCACTTTTCTCACCACTACTATATTACTGATTCAAGTGGGAACAAGAAGGAGGTTTGAAAAAATGTGTTTAAACACACTTTAAGGATTTCAGATCAACGAATTGCACGTGCTATTACAAAAAAAATCACCCAATGATTTACGTGGAAAACATGAACCCCACAACAAAACAAAGATTATTGTTCGTGAGCAAGTGAAAGAGTTCATAAAAAAGTTTCCAGTCTATGAATCACACTATACCAGGAAAAAGAATCAAAGAAAGAATTTGTCTCCATCATTAAACATGAATATTATGTATAATTTATATCTGCAGTATTGCAAAGAGCAAACACCAGAATTGATGAGCTGCAGTTTGTTTAAATTTCGAGAAATTTTCAATTATGACCTTAACTACCACTTTCACCCTCCTTTAAAGGATACCTGTAAAACATGCAACTACTTAAAAAATAAGCTTGATTACACATCTAGTGAAAATGAAAAATGTAAAATTAAAGAAGAATTAGACAACCATCACATACTTGCCGAAAAAGCCAGGGAAATGATGAAATATGATTCTAACTTAAGCAGCGAACCCAGCAGTGATACTTATGTGATTAGTTTTGATCTCATGAAGACTTTACCAACTCCAGATCTGGATGTAGGCATATGTTACTACAAACGTCAGTTATGGACTTATTTATTTGGTGTTCACAACTTGACAACAAATGATGTGTCGTCTACATGGCATGAGGCACAAGCCTCCATGGGACCAGATGAGATAGCATCATGCCTTCTTCATTGTTTTGAAAACCATGTCAATGACAGATCTAAGATTATTATGTACAGTGACCAGTGCGGTGGCCAAAATAAAAATATAAAAGTTTTTGCAATGTTAGATTATGTAGTAAATAGCTCCAAATTTAAAGTAAAACAAGTAGATCATAAGTTTTTAGTCTCAGGCCACTCGTACCTGCCATGCGACCAGGATTTTGGTCTCATAGAAAAGGAAAAGAAGTTTCACAAACTTATTTACTTACCTTCTGACTGGTCAAAGGTAGCAGCAGCTGCATGTAAGAAGAAACCATTTATTGTCCATGAAATGTCCCATGACAATTTTTTATCATCTGGAGTGTTACTAAAACGAGTGACAAACGGGAAGAAAATGCAAAATGGTGAAAAAGTGAAATGGAGAGATATGCATGTACAAATAAAGAAAGGCACCGATCTTGAAATGTTATTCAAGTACAATTTTGAAGAAAATTATGGTTTTAACACAATCTGCCTTAAGAAAAGAAATGCCACAGCAACACTTCCTACAGAACTACCGTTGTTGTATCCTCAAGGGCGGACAGTAGATTCTAAGAAGCTAAAAGATCTTGATGACTTAATGCCATTTATACCTCCCATTTCTCAAAGGTTTTATAAAAGCCTTATGCATGGAGACAACGTTGATAAAGCATTGTACACCTCAAGCAGTGATGAGGATGAGTAATTCTTAGTTTTTATCTATTTTATTAATTATATAATTATGTAGTTTTTGAAATGCCCTAAATAAGTAATATTAAATAATTAAATTTTCGTGTTGCTATTGTTTATTGTTGCACATTTTTGTTAGCCATACACTTAGCTTAAGTTGGCCAATGACGAGTGATTAATTTTATAGTGTGTTGTATTTTCATATGTAAGTTTTATTATTTTAAGCTGTAATACTCCCTCTTAGGGATTAATGAATAAGAATACATTAAAATAATTTGAGTTACTATTCTAAGACTGAACTTGTTTTGTTTTATTGCTTTTATTGTTACACATTACATTATTCTCAGCATATAAAACTTACTTTAAAATCTTATGTTCCAATTTTTTCCCAACATACTGTACTAGTAAAATGCCAAAAGAACCTAAGTGCCACTTGTAGCTTTTTTACGTAAAATGTATAGTAATAATAATGTTTTCAAGGTAATTTTTTACCTAGAGGAAGCAAATGAACACTGTTGTGGGTACAAATAATAAAAAACTTGTTATCTTCATAAAAGGAAATGTTTTAATTTTATTTACAATAAAGCCAAAGTGTCTCATCCACCACAAAAATGAGACTTAAGCATCATTCAGGAATATGACTGTAAAAGCCAAAGTATGCTATGATGTGCCATTTATTTAGTAATCTTAGATATGTTTAATATTATGTGTAGAATAATATTAAATTGTTGGTATTCATTAATTGATTTCCTATTCAGACATATATACAGAAAATTTAATTAAAACCAGCTTTACAAAAAATTGCCAAAAACTTTGGAAGCCATTTTCTCCAATTCCACTTTATGGTAGATAGGTCACTTTGGAACTGACAGCCTTAAATGTTATTAGTGGCATTCTACTCGTTAGTAAAGAAAGACCATAACAGTTTTTTACTCTTAATTTGTTTCAACTTAGTTTTATCTTGTCTTTGTTATGGCACTTAGTCAACGTGAGAGAGTTACCATAATTTACCATAAAGGTAAAAATTTAATAAAAAATGTTTTTTTAATTATTTTGTTGAAGAGAATTTATTTCTGAACAATTTGATATATAACACATTGCTATTAAAATATGTTACCTATTTGAAAAAATCTGAAACAAATATGTATACCTAGAAAAGTTTTACATTACAATATTGCGCGCTGTCACAATTGTATTTATACAACCAGTCTTACTTTAGTTTGCTATTTCTTGTCCATATGTTTACCACACTGCATAAGTAATGTGTCTGAACTGACTCACAGCTGTCAAATTGAATTGAATTGAAACAAACATATCATAATCTTTTGTCAAGATTATTGGTGTGACTGTGTGTTATTGTTTAATTTTAAGAATTCAAGATGGAATTAGATATATTTTATAAGTATAATGCCGCGCGAGCTATTGGTAAGATAACCAAAAGTAGAAAAGGTATTGGTGGTCGTGGGAAGAAGAGAGTGGTAAATTCTAATAATGCAACAGATAGTGCTGAAACTCCACAACCTAGGCCTAACATGCCTGAAAATTGCAAGCCTTACAAGGTATCAAGCTCTTCAAAGAAGATTGACTTTTCTGAATATGATAAGTATGACATTGACACTAGTTATAAGAATGAACTAATTGATCTAAGTATTTTGTCAGATATATTACTGCAAAATACTATTAAATTTGTAAAAATTGTAAACAAAACTGTTTACAAATTCGTTCTGAAAACTGTGTTGGTTTGGCCTCTACCTTGTTTCCGCATTGTTCACATTGTGATTTTGTTGTAAAATTCAGTAACACTAAGGAAGTTAAAGTTCCTGATGTAAATAAAACATATATTAACCCTCCGAGTGTTTTGCGTCAGATTTCTGACGGTTACGAAGCACCGGCCGAGTGTTTTTGCGTCAGATTTCTGACGGTTACGCAACGCCGTAGTTTTCGAGATTATTCGAATACTATGCGATTCTAGAACATCTAGGCTACATGGTGATTGTATAATGCCTTCCGTTTGTCGAAAAATTTGCCGTTTTATTTGCTCTTGCATTTGTAGAAATTCAGCTGTGCCAGTTCATTTTGACATTAGAACGACTAACCTTTGTTGGTGTCTGTAGTGTTTAGTATTGTTTTAGTATTTTAGTATTGTCCACTGCCCAGGATGTAACTGTGGAGTACATAAGGAATGTTTCTTGAACTTACAACACTACTGGAGGCCCCTAATGGCCCGAAAGATGAAGAAAGTGTGTTAGTGGTTTTTCCCTGAAAACAAGGTTTTTGTACATAGTGTATAGAGTTAATTTTTCATGTTTTTTTACTCAAGGTGTTAAAAAAAGTGTATAAGTGTATATATATTTTTGTTCAGTAATAAATTGTGTACAAAATGGCTATTTTGATTTTTTTTATAAAGTGAACAGGAAAAAAAATAGAAAAATTCACATTTTGGAAAGTTTCAGAAAATTTTTTTGAAGTTTTAAGTTTCTACCCACAGGAAAAATTCAAAATTGAAGTAAGTGTTTCAAACCTTATATTTTATAGTAAGCCCACATATTCTAGTTTACAAATATGTATACATGTATGGAATTAATTTTAGTTATTGATGTTTTAAAAATATTTTTCTAAAACACTGCAAAAGTCACAAAAATGGCAAAACACTCCTGGGGTATGTAATACAACACTCGGAGGGTTAATGTAAATATTAGGTTAGTGTATGGCTTACGATGCATCGGAAAGGGATTACTTGCTGGTCAAGCTTTGTGCGGAATTCTCAACCTCCAACAAAGTTTTCACCATACAATACCATACTACATATAGCTGCATTTGACTCTATGAAAAACGCTGTAGAAGAGGCTGTGCAAGAAAATGAAGTGATGATTGAAGAAGAGAAGCGTAATGTACCTGATGTTATATTGGAACCCCGAGACATATCAGCTGGTTTTGATGGTGCATGGCAGCGCAGAGGCCACCACCAGTCTCTTAACGGAGTGGTAACATGTACTAGCATTGATTTTGGTAAAGTTATGGGTGTGGCAGTGTTGTCTAAATACTGTATTTGTGTAGACAAGCAAAATCATGATGCCTACTGTTACGCAAACCATAAAGGCTCGAGCGGCAGCATGGAGGGTGCCGGTATAAGACAAATTTTTCTGAGGTCTGAAGAAAAGTATAAATAAGATATGTTAGTTACCTAGGTAATGGAGACAGTAGTAGCTTTGAAAGCATTGTTGTATTAAAACCCTATGGAAATACTGAAATGAAAAAATTAGAGTGTATAAACCACGTGTATTGGGTGCTAGGTTGCGCAGACTGAAGCAGGATTTGAAAAAAAAAACAGAAGCTCGACGATGGAAAGTCTATGGGAGGAAAGAATCGCCTAACAGATAAAAAATTGACCAGATACATTCATACTACGCGCCAAAGCCATAAAAGAGGATAAAACTGTTCAAGATATACGACAAGCCATATGGACTATTTATTGCCACACGGGATCTTCTGATGAAAAACCCGAGCACCGGTTGTGCCCGCAAGGTGAAAAATTTTGGTGTAAGTACAACAAGGCCAAGGCTGAGGGCAAAATGTATGAGCACAAGAACAATTTACCAGAGCCTATTAATGCAAGCAATCAAGCCCATATTCAAAGCATTGACTGATCCAAATTTATTAAAAAAATGTACACATGGCAAGACACAAAATGTGAACGAGAGTGTCAACAGCGTTATATGGACCAGAATTCCTAAGAACAATTTTGTTACACTACAAACTTTAGAATTTGGTGTCTTTGAAGCTGTGGCCAGCTACAATGATGGTAACATAACTAAGTGTCGAGTGTTAAAGTCATTGGGACTTGAACCAAGTTATAATACTATTCGTGCAGTTTTACTCGTATAATACCAAGTTTTTGGACAGCGGACGCATCCGCAGAGCCTATCTCAAGGCTATCAAGGGATCAAGCTATCTCAGGGTTTTTGAGACAGTCAAGAAGACTGGAGAAGTTAAGAAAGAGAAACTTGAAGAAGATGAAGAAGCAGCCACTTCATATGATGCTGGAATGTTTTAGGTAGTCAAAATAACAAATATCTTCATTTAATTGCCGTTTTCCCGCAAATTTGTATTTTTTAGTTGTAATGTTCCTTTATTTCAGGAACCACTATAGATACAGAGTTGAAATTTTTACTCAAAATATATATTATTGTTCTATACAAGCTGAGTTGTTTTTAAGGTCTTAAGTTGAATAACTTATATGAAAAAAATAAAACTGATAAAATATAAAAATATTTTTTATACAAGTAGAAAAAAATCATATGTAGTCTAAGACTTGATTAAAGTACATGAAAAAAAACTCAGGTTATGTATGAAAGCCCAATAAATAACTGGTAAAAATTACAGAATTATAGGCCTAATAGATTTTGAGAAAAGGAACATAAAGTTAGCATTACGGAGATAGGGATTCCGCCTCCCCTTAATGATGCGTGGTTGGGGGGATTTAACACGGTCTCACAGTGAAGTTCAACACCTATTCAATGATTCATTTCCAAACTGAAACCCAATATCAAAATCAACAGTTACGAGAACAATAAACCGTTTTGTAACTCATGGACCTGTCTCTGATCTTCCTAGAAATGGTCGTCCACCAAGTACAACCGATCAGGATTCGAGTGAGGAAGTTCTTCAGTCATTCATTGAGAATCCTCGTGAAACGCTTAGATCGGCTGCAGGCAATAATGATACGTCCAAATCCTCTGTTCAAATAATTTAGCATAAAAGTGGTTTCAAGCCATACAAATTTACATTGCATCAAGAACTAAACGAAGACGATTTTGACAGGCGTCTTGAGTTTTGTGAAATTATGATGACCAAGTTAGATACAAGTCAAATCCTTCTAAATGACATTGTATTTTCAGACGAGGCTACATTCATGTTAAATGGCAATGTAAACAAACACACCTGCCGTTACTGGACTGATAGTAATAAGCACTGGACGATAGAAGGTTACACGCAACACCCACAAAAGTTGAATGTCTGGGCCGGCATATTACGTGGAAGAATTGTGGGGCCGTTTTTTATCAACGAATATTTAGACGGAGTTTACTACCTTGACATGCTCAGAAACCGTATACTCGTAATACCAGCTCTTCGAAATATTGTTGGTGAAAACTTGGCTCAAATGTGGTTTCAACAAGACGGAGCACCCCCGCACTACAGGAATATTGTAAGGGATTACTTAAATGTTATGTTCCCTCAAAGATGGATCGGAAGGACAGGTGCCATTGAATGGCCCACACGTTCCCCGGACTTACCTCCTTTGGATTTCTTTTTCTAGGGTTATCTTAAAGATAGGGTGTATAAAAGAAAACCACGGGATTTCGAAGAATTAAGGAACAGGATCTTAGAAGAAAGTGGTTGTTTGGAACGTGAGGAAACAGGACTACAACACGCTGTGGAGGCCTTTTATCACCGAAGCTCACTGTCAAACAACAGAAGGTGGACACTTCGAGCATCTGTTGTGAAAAGGCTCTCTCCCACATTCGCTGCGGTTGGCACCGTATGGTGCCGCGGTTCGGGTATCCTCGGACGCGTTCGGCACCGGGCGGTGTCTTCCCGCCTACTAGATTTCACAACATCAGTACTGTTTCAGCTTCAGCGTGAGGAGAGTATATTTCGCGCCGCATGTAGAGTACCCTTGTTTGTTCTTTCTTGTGGTTCGGTTTGAGTTCATCCGCCAATCTGTGTGTTTGGTGTATTGTTATAGTTGTAGGGGCTGTGAACTTTGTTGTGAACAATGGCTGGTCCTAGTTCTAGCCAAATAAGACAATATTTGAGTGAGAGTGAATTGGAAGATAGTTCTGACCAAGCCCAGCTTGACGCGCCGCCTATTGTCAATGTGGTGGCGCCTGTGGACATCGGGGATGAGGAAACGGATGACCAGGAAGATGATCAAGTTATTTATAACCCAATATGGTTACTTCATACTGCAGGACTACAAAGAAATTCCCTTCACAAAACAAAATAAATTGCTTGTACCTGCCCCTGGAACAAACGAACCTATTGATTGGTTTTTTATTGTTTGACGATACCTTGTTGAAAAAGATTGTGTCTTGCCACTAACAAGAGATGTTTCTGATGATCGCCTCTACAAAGTCAGGCTTTTGATTGACTATTTCAATCAGGTAGGCGTAAACGAGATACATGGACTCAAGAAAAGAACAAATTGAAGAGATTAAAGGGAGAACAGTATTTTGGACGGAGAAAGACAGATTAAGGGAAAATTGTTTTTTGATGTTCAAAAATTTAAGAGAGAAATTAAACCACGTTGCTTGTGTAACAAAATTACAAAAAGAGGGTTTATATGTATCAATATAACAGAAGAAGAAAGAAAAAAGTATTTTTAAATCATTTTGGAGTTTAAATTGGGGAGAGAGAGAAAAATTTTAGTCATTAGCTTAGTTGACCGAAAACTTGTTGCACTGAGAAGAGTAGGAGAAGAAAAGGAAAGTAGGCGCAACAGATCGCTGCTTTATCATTTGAAGATGGACAAAAGTAAAGCAAGGCAAAAGGTATGCAAAAGCATGTTTTTAAATACACTAAGTCTTGGGGAGTGGACGGTATTGAACTGGGTAACATCGGACAGTACCATAGAGAACAATACTGATGAAGAGAATGAAATTGAAAATGGAAACGAAGACAATGGTAGTAATAAGGGAAGATCAAAGTAACAAGAAGCGAGAAAAAAGAAAAACTACAAAGAGAATTACATAAGCAGTTTTTTAAGTTCTATACCACAACTTGAATCTCACTATTGTAGGAAAGACAGTACAAAAATTTACCTGGAGCCTAAATGGTAGTCAAAAGCCGATCTGTATCGGCTATATGAGATACGTTTTAGATCAAGGTAAGGAACACTTTAAATCATCCATTTGCACATTTCATGATGTTTTTGAATATTGGAATCTTAGTCTTTTCCAACCTAAGAAAGTTCAATTTGACGTATGCTGCTCTTTCAAAACAGGAAACCTAAGTGAAGAAGTATACAACATTCATATTAGGAACAAAGAAGAGGCTAGATCGCATAAAGAAGCTGATATAAAAGAATCAGATGAAAAAACATCCGTGTTCACTATGGATACGCAAGCAGTACTTCTGTGTCCATCGTTAAACGCATCTGCACTCTATTACCGTACTAAACTAAAAGTTTACAATTTCAGTATTTTCAGTCTAAAGACTAATGACGCCTTCTGTTATTTATGGGATGAATCAGAGGGAAGACTCAATGCTGACGAATTCGCGAGCATAATTTGCCACTTCTTAATGACTGAAATACTGCCCTCCTAATACAGTACCGCATTTCCTTATAGGCCCACTAGGCCCAGGCCTAGGGCGCAAAGTTTTAGGGGGCGCATAAATTTTAAAGTACACAAAAGAAAAAAGTTGCGGCGGCGGGTGGTGTTGGCGCTCGGCGGGGCGGGTGGCCAAGGTCAACTAGGTGCGACGTTGACTCCCCTTTTGACAAATGATTGAAATCGTCCAGCCAGCCACTCCGCGAGACAGTAGCTAATTGCATTGCACCTATTAGTCAGTAGTCACTGTGTATGTGTTTTGGTTGCCGGCCATTGACCGCGTCCCCGCGTGAAGTGTTGTCAGTGTTGTGATTGTGATGTGAATCTATATAAGCTGTTAACTACAAGCAGGTCTTGGTTTTATATTTTTTTACTCATTATTGTAACTGTCAGACTCGTATATTATGCTATTAAGAGTCAGTTCTTGTTTTTTATGATAGTTAGTTATTTTTAGTGTAGTGGCTTGAGATGCGACGACTGTTTTAATTAAGATGTCTGCGTGTGAAGAGTGATAGGTGAAGTTTTACTTTCTCACATATACTATAGTAAAGAGAAAGTATTGTGATTGACGTTATTGTAAAAAAATCGACTTTGAAATTTTAACGGAATTATCCGTTTTAGGTCCCCAGAGTAAAAAAATGGGTTTTACTTTTACAAAATGTCTGTATATATGTCTGTCTGTGTGTCCGTATTCCGATGTACAGCAAAAACTACTGGTCCAATTTTGATGAAATTTGGTACATTTATGTCAACTGGGCTTGGGCTCTTATGGATGCACGAGGAAGGCTTTTGAAATATTCCACAAATAAAATGTAATTTTAGGGAAAAACGACTTTAAAACAGTTTTTTTTGCATTGATCGATAATTTTTACTTTATTGATTACAAAATTAATACCACCATTCAAACTAGCGTAAAAAATACATAAACAAGGACTTGAAGTTTTTTAATACCTCACTTAAGATTTACTCAGCAAAGCAGCACATCACTGTTTGTTAATAATAATAAATACAACGTTTTAGAGACTTTTAATTTACAAAATTAGCTTTTATCCTGGGCCTCACGACACGTTGCCGGATACCACTATATACGTTTGTTTTGAGGCACAGGAGGAAGTGAGCCAAAAATAATTGCCATTAAAATCTTTATTTATCTAGGCCTATATGGGGCACAACTGTTGACCGAAACATACACTTGTGAAATTTTTTATGTAGATTACTTGTTTGATTCCTGATTTGTAGGTCTAAATTAGTTAACTGGTTAAGTGGTAGAACGGTAGAAACTACCGTAAGTTGGGTTTTATCAGTTGTCACATTTTTTTTCGTTAAAATACGTTTTTGATCGATTGCAATTGTATGAAAATATAACAGTTTTTTAATCGTAATTTTAACATATCCTAAACGCAGTACTATTGTTTACAAAGTATTCTTTATCGGGTAAATATTTACATAACATGGCTCCTTATGGCCCGTATTAGACTTGGTCACTTGGCGACGTCACCGGTTGCGTCACCGGTGACTGTACGGGCAGCCAGCCGCGACACCAGGAGAGTCACCAGTAGTGAGTCCAACTCCACTCAGTGCTGTCATCTCATCCGGGTAGGACATGCACTGTTTTGTTATCCGTTAACCTTTGACTAAAATGTCTAGCCAACAAGTGAAATGTAAAACGAGTAAAATGTCTAGTGGCGAAAAAGATAAGAAAGGGAAAAAACAAGATGATTGTGTTGAGTCCCAGTCTAGTGCGTTGTCTACTCAACAAGTAAAATGTAAAACTTCTACTGGTGAAAAAGACAAGAAAGGGAAAAAAACAAGATGATTCTGTTGAGTCCCAGTCTAGTGCGATGGTTGTCGGAGACAAAAGTTGTGGAAGTGGTATTACAGAGAAAGGAAATAAACAAGCTGATAATGCGAAAGAATGCCAGTTGCTATTAGAAAAAAAAGTGAACACGGAAGATTTTATTACTGCTGTTGAAGGCCATCCCTCAATTTGGGATGTAAGTTGCGATGATTATAGCAATAAACATGTCAAGTTGAATGCATGGAACGAGATCATTACTTCTTTCATTGAGGATTTTGATGAACGACCTTTGGCCGAAAAGAACACTCTAAGTAAGTAACTCGATTTAAGTTTTTAATTTAATTTTTTAGACCTATTGGCCCCTATTGAGACGTTCTAGAATAGTGAGTCTTTGTTACAGTGTAACGAGTGCAACTGACCCAGTATAAAATCGCCCGGCAACTAAACAGACTTATCGTTTGTTTGTTTACGTCTACGGCCGGATACTAAACATTCAAGTTGAATCCTGCCGCAGGTCATTCGCCGGTAGCGGATGTGACTCATCCTTATCCTTACCAACTGTAGAATAAGTTTGTAATGTTTTACTACAAGAGAAATGTTACTACAGTGTTACAGAATATTTGGATGGCACTTTATAAAATTCTTTTAATATTTTTTATCAAAAAGTATTATTATATTTTATACTTCAAATCTATGTAAGTTACCAGGTGGCATGGAAGCTAAAGTAATACATTATTGATGTAAAAAACAGGTATTTATTTCCAAAATAAATAAATATTCATAACACTCTTGGAATTCTGAAAATGTCTCGACTTATTCCAATTACAATCAGGACGTATGTAATTATATTCTTCATAAACATTTTATGCTGCAAATATAAAATATTACCTTTTGGGATTCCTAATAACCTATACATTGGTAATCTTGAACAACTTTCATTATAGTTATTTCAAATTTGATAAAGTAAAAAAAAAACTAAGGAATTCAGGGCCTATATACAAAGTTTCATTACATAAATATTAACTGTGCAAACCTCACTTAAAGTTCTTGTCACTCTGGAGGTTTTGATATAAATGGTTAATGTGATGTTATATCCTCCAGTATCTGCCTCAACACGCCTTGTTTTCAGATTGTACATTAAATTCTTTCCATTTGCCAAGGTACGGATCCTTCTTCACTGACAAAATAGTCACAGAACATGTCCCTGAGATTTGTTGCCTTTTTAGTTGGTGCTTGACAGTCGTCACTCCAATCATAAAAACCATCGATTGTTAACGTGTCCTCGATTTTGAATCCATCACGTTCTCTGACGAAGTTATGCAATAAACAGCAGACTCTAATAATGCTCTCACACAAAGGAAGGTCTACATCTAACGGGCGATGGAAAATTCTCCACTTGTTTGCACAGTGGATTCCAAAGGCACACTCTATGTTCCTCCGGGCTCTGCTGAGTCGGTAGTTGTAGACACGTTTCTTGACACTCAAACATTTTCCTGAATAAGGTCTCAGTAATTTGGTCGATAGCCCAAAACCTTCATCCCCAACAATCACAAAGGGCATTGGCTCATGGAAACCCTGAAAAGACGATTGAGCTTCAGGGATATTTAAGGAGCCATCATCGAGTTTCTTCTTGAAGGTACTGTCCTTGAAAACGGTAGAATCAGATGACTTCCCATAAGCACCAACGTCCACAAAAATAAATTTATAATTTGCATCTCACATAGCGAGTAGCAAAATTGAGAAAAAGTGTTTATAATTATAGTACAATGATCCACTTCCAACCGGCCTGATTATTCTTACTTGCTTTCCATCAATCGCTCCTAAACAATGCGGAAAATTTGTTTTCTCGTAAAAATCAGCTGCAGTCTTCAGCCAAAACTCTTTAGTAAATTCCGGAAAGCAAATTTGTCTGATGTTTTTCCAGATAGCATCCAAAACTTGTCTCACAAACACTGAGATTGAGGGTTGGCTTATTCTAAATTAGTATTGTGGATCTTTCATTGAAGTTCCCGTTGCCAAATACCTAAATAGATAAATAAATATAGTTAATTTCTAAAATAATTAACTGTCAGTATTAAACAAATACTTAAGTTTTTTCTCTCGCTCTTATTTAATCTCATAACAAAATTCCTATGGCTGCTAATACTTGACCATTACAGCCCAGTCAAAATTAATGTACTCTACTAAAAAAATATAAGAGGTATAGTTTTGCAAATTGGCTTTAAATGTCAGTTACGGTTTCTATTTTTACATACTAAAACCCCTTACGTGAGTCTTGAGCTTTCGCCGCCTTCATGGATGTTAGGGACAATTTTTAAGTTACAATTCTTTTCTTTTATCCTAAAGGTTGGGTACCTCTAATCCAAGATGGTGTCGAAAGCTCAAGTCTCACGTTAGTGACTTTTATTATGTTAAAGTAGAAGCCATAAAAAACATTTTAAGCAAATTTGCAAAACTATAACATTTTTTGTTATTCTGTATGAATTTAAAAGCTAATTAGATTGGGCTATTAATTTTCTTGGTTTTCTTCTAGATCTCTTACACTTGTCCGTGTTTTTGTTCCAGTAATACTCATCCAGAGAAAGTGGAAGTCTATCAGAGCATGCTACACAAGAGAACTTCTTCGTTTAAAAGGCATTAAAAGTGGATCGGCAGCAAGCAGGAAAAAGCAGTACATTTATTTTGAACTTCTCGGTTTTTTAGAAACTATAAGGAAACAAACTACTTCATCCCTAGACGAAGAAGCTGTAAATATAGAAGAAAATGATTGTTCGATGACGGATGATGGTGAACAAATAAAAAGTAAATTTCAAGAAAGTTCAAGGAAACGACCTAACCCTGACCAACAACTGATTGATGTCTTAAAGAAAAAGGTTTTATATGCTGAAACACCCCAGACTTCTTATGAAACAAATGAGGACAGATTGTTTCTTCTCTCCATGGTATCAGATATGATGAAAGTACCTGTTGAAAGAAAATTGAAACTCCGAGGAGATATAATTTCTCTCGTCGCTGCTGCACAAGCCCCTTTGCAACAAGGATGGACTCCAGAGAGTAATTCCTACAATAATGTTCCAGGACCATCGTGGCAACAGTATTCAGCACCTCCTACTATGCATCAGCATTCCATCAACTAGTCTTCTATGCATTATCGGCCTACTATGAACCAGCCTACCATGCATCAGCCCCCTACTTTTCATCAGTCACCAATGAACCAGCTGACTTTTCTTCAGTAACCTGTGAACCATCAAACAAACAATTTCGAAGTTCCTCTAGAACGCCCAAACACTATTGACACCATACAGTCTCCATCATCCGGAAGAACATCAGTCCTTTCCAATGACGATTTCCAAAGTCAATTGAGTGACAGTGAAATTTTACTCTATAACGGTACCAACTGATGAATCAATCGTAATTGTAAGTTTGGTAAAAGTCATTATTACTTTTTTTGTAACCCTTCTAACTCATTAATTAAATTTTTAGTACAACACAAAGGCATTTTTTTACCTTAGTTGTTACATGTTTTCGATATAATTTGTAAGAATATTTTGTTTGAATAATGTTTACTAATTACTACTGTAAATCATGTGTGACAGTAACACATTTTCATTATTATTACAGTTAATGATTATTGAAATAGTCCTGTTAGTTAATTTATTAATTTACTTTAGTAAAAATAATCACATGTTTTAACCATCACAAATGCTAAAAAGCTTCTAACTCAAATAATGTATAATATATCAAATTATTAAAATGTAATGGAACTCAGGTAATATAGCGATACATTTTACTGTAATACAAAACCTGTGAGTTATTCAAATCAGAATCATGCTCTGAATATACTAAAATGAAGTAAAACACTTTTTACTTACCTTAAAGTAACTACAAGTTTTTCTTCTGGCGAAACACATTTCCTCATTCTAGTATTTGTCCCGGTTATTTCTACCTTTATTAGTGAAAGCAGTTCAAAGAAAGAGGATTGTGACATTCTCAAGTAGTTGAAGAACTTGTTTTCGTCAGCTAAAAGTTGATCAAAAAGGGTATAAACAATCCTTTTGATTCTCTTAAAGATAATATCGGATGCACGTGCATTTTCCTTGCCCGTCTCCTCCTTTTCCTTAACAAAAGAGCAAGAAGTAGCATTTCTTCATATTTTTCAGACATGACGTCCGCTCACTACACTGGCATCAAAACAACTGAACTGCGGAACACAAAAATACAGTGGTGACGCAACAGCGGTGACTGTGTGTAATAGGTGCCATTTGATTCAATACCCAGCGATAATTCTTGGTCACCAGTGGTGACTCGTCTGGTCACGGGGCAGAGTCACCGGTCAGTCACCAAACGCTGGTGACGCAACCGGTGACCCTAGTGTAATAAGCGCCGTAAGAACTAATGCCCACAGACTAGTCAGGTAACCGGTGACGTCGCCAAGTGACCAAGTCTAATACGGGCTTATGGGCGAAAATTCAGACATTTTCATAATAACATATAATTATTTTCAATAAAATTGCACATTTAAAAATAAGGGTGGGGTGAATTATTGTTTTAATTACTTTTATAAATCTTAGGGATTATATTTGTTCATCCGAAGAATTAAGGATGGGCTCGAATTATCTTAAATGCAAAGAAAGTTCTAATGCTTCCAGTAAAGTGTTCCAGTTTGAGTGTCATAATATTTGCGAAATTTCAACATTTGATAAAAATTCACTAGACGCATATTCTCTATATCAAGCCACTGAAAATCTGTATACCGGTAATAATAATGAGATTGCAATAATCTGCTTGTGGTTGATAGCTTAAATGTGTACGTTCTTACTGTTTACATAATTTATCTTGGTATAGGCTACAACAATTTAAGTTGAAATATGTTTTCTACGCCACATTAATATAACAAAAACAACAATGTCTAAAAAACTAAGTGGTGCTGGATTTCGAAGAAGAGCTAAACAAAAAGAAGAACAGAATGAACAGATATTATCTAAAGTTATTAGTGGTTATTTTCTGACAGGAAAGAAACAACCCTGTTCAGTTGCTGTTGCTCTTGCTAGTGAAAGTGTAACGGCACCCAAAAGTCAGAACCTGGACGATGTAGATGAACATGAAGGTGTTGGTGTTGTTAATGCCAGTGTAAGTGTTGCTTGTCCAGTTACTGGAGAAATTAATGTAGCAGAATCGGGAAGGCAGATCGTGGATGATGTACTTGAAGATGAAGGTGTTGTTTGTGTTGGTGTTGCCAATTCAGAGAACTTGCAAAGTCTATCGGACGTTTTAGAGGCAGAGCCAGAGTCCCAAACAGAAATAAATATATCTAATGACCCTGCTTTGTGGAACATAGACGATAAAAGTAGAGAACACATAGTTAAAAATGGGTTCAAACAAAATGTTGAAGCTGATTTTTTGGCTTCCGAGCGGATTTACTGGGTAGAAAAAAGGTGGTGTACTAAGGGTTATTTTGAAAACGCCTAAAGAATGGTGAAATTAAAAACCCGTGATTGGATTGTTTACTCTTCTTCAAAGGCATCAGTTTTTTGTGCTTATTGCAGACTTTTGGGGCACCCTGCACCTGCATCCTCTTTATGTGAAGAAGGATTTAATGACTGGGAAAATGCTGTAGCCGTACTACAGTCTCATGAAAACTCTCCCGCCCACCGAAATTCGGTTTTATCTTATGTTGGTAGAGCTACAGTAGAAAACCGCATAGACAAAAAACTTGTTGAAGCTTGTGAATCTGATATAAAATATTGGCGTGGAGTTTTAAAACGCGTTGTTGCGACCATTAAATACCTTGCTACTAGAGGTTACCCCTTCAGAGGATCAGACAAGTTATTCGGTTTAAGCAGAAACGGTGCATATATAGGCGCACTTGAACTATTGGCACAATTTGATCCATTTCTATCCCAGCATATATCTAAACATGCCTACAAAGGCCAAGGTAGTACATCTTACCTTTCACATTTCACTTGCGATGAAATAACTTTAATAATGGGAAACACTGTGCTCAAAAGTATTATCCGAGAATTGAAGGAAGCTAAATACTACTCCATAATTGTGGATTCCACCCCAGATATTGCCCATGTAGATTAACTTACTGTAGTTGTGCGATGTCTTGCCCAATGGAAGGGACACTGCGCCAGTTGAGAGGTTTTTACAGTTCCTCCCAAACATTGGCCACAAATCGGAACAGTTGGCTACAGCTTTGTTGAAAATCTTAGAGTGTCATGGTATTAATATAAAAGATTGTCGTGGCCAGAGTTATGACAATGCGTCTAACATGGCAGGAGTGTACTCTAGTCTTCAAGCCAGAATGAAGGAACAATGTCCACTGGCAGATTACATTCCATGCTCCTCACACTCCTTGAACTTAGTTGGAGTAGCTTCAGCAGAGGCATCGGATAAAGCTGTAGCATTTTTCGACCTAGTGCAGGGGATATACAATTTTTTTTCTGCTTCAACTCATTGCTGGGAGATTCTTAAAAGTATCCTTAAAGATAGATTCCCAGTTGTAAAATCACTTTCAGTTACCAGGTGGTCAGCTCGGGCCGACGGCCCTTAAAGCAGTTTATAATTCATTCACAGAAATAATAAAGGCACTAGAATCCATAATAAATTATGTAAAAGGAATCAAAAATAAAATGATGAAACTTGAAAACGCCTTCTTACTTATCTTTTGGAAAGAGGTAATGGAACGATTTTAGAAGGTAAATGCTACTCTGCAACGCGAAAGTATCGACCTTGGAACCGCAGGAGCACTATTTGACTCGCTCAAATCTTATGTCAATCAACTAAGAAACAAGTTTGACGAATATGCAGCAGCATCAGAAAAGTTGGCTAACACAGGTGATTGGGGAGAAAGAAGAGCAAGAAAACGGGAACATTTTTTTTGATGAAATTGCCAACAACAATGAAAATAACGAGCCTGTTGATCCCAAAGAAATGTTCCGAGTCAACGTGTTTTTTGTAATTGTAGATAGATTATCTACAGAACTCGACAAAAGGGCAAAACGCTTACACGGGAGTCGAGCACAATTAGGATTTTTTGTTGAAGTTGAGGACATTGGAAGACAATGTACCGTTTTTTATACACATAGATTTAAATTTATATTGGAAGCTAATACTTTATAGAATTAAACAACCTTTTCGGAATACTTGGTATATTCCGCGATATTCAAAGTGTACCAAAAAAATTAACAAAGTTTACCAACTTTTGATTCGATTTTCTTCAAACTTCACACAATCGGAATCAATCTAATTAAGAGTCTGATTAAAAAATGAATTAAAATTAAATGGAAACTAAAAATTTATACTTCTCAAAAAATGGTTTAAATTAACAAACATAAAAATAAAATTCCTCTTCTCAAATACTCATAATCATAAACCACAAAAACTTGATATTAACTTATGACCAAAATTTAATCTCACAATACTACTCAAAAAATGTAAATTAATTCTCAGACTCTGGAAAGATGGTAAACTTTAGGAAATTTAATTACAACAGTTATTAAAAAATCAAAGATATTTAACTAAACGCTGGTACCGGGAACTTTACTAACTTTGTAAGATTACGGAGGCAGCGATAGGGATTTGAATACTCACTGCAGAAAAATTAACAAACATGAATAAAGTTACACGCGATAAAAAATGGAATTTACTCAAAATCCCACGACAAAGGGTTAGAGGAAGAGCTGCGATCTCAACAAGGACCTTGGTCGTCGTGGCTTTCAAGACTCGAACGCTTGACCAGCGAGCCGGGGAACGTCATCACCCGATACGTTCACTGACCGAGATCAGCTGATTGCCGTCCAACCTGAAACAAAACAAAAATGTACCACGCACTTGCGCTCCAGTTAATGAAACCTACTTCCTACCGCGATTCAGCATAAATAATTTTTAACTATGTAATTATTTTCCCTAGCCCAAGCTGCAATCACGAGGAAGGAACCTAAACCTTAAAACACATCATCCCCGGACAAAGTACAATAAACCCTCACATGCACACTTTTTAAATTAACAATTCTTTTGTACTATAGCACTACTGGAGGCTTGTGATTGTGTATCCGTTACACTATCATATTCTCCTACCGTACTGAGGTATTCTCAATTTTCTCTTTCCCTCCACACTTTGCATCTTTAATCTCTACATTCAAATAGTCCGTAGATAAATAGTCGGTGCCACCGCATTGTCTTTTGATTTACGTGTTTTAATTTGAAATGGTAGGCTCAAAAATTGTAGCTGCCCACCTACTAATTTTTCCTAGATTTCCTGAAAATATGCCTAGTACCCACGCTATGTGGCACTAACTTGGTTCCGTTATACGTAACAGCCTTACTTCTACGTAGCTGCGAATTTTGTTTATCGCGCATACCACTGCAAGTGCTTCCTTTGTACACATCCAAGTTTTCTTTGTTCGGCGATTCAATTGAATTTTTTTGAAAAATAACCACTGGTTTATTCTCTCCCTCTCTTACAGAAGACTCATCCTCGTCTCCATCTCCACGTAGCAGTCGCTCCAACACACCCTCTACAGCTTCTCCTCTCCCCTCTCTCCTCCTCCAACTCTGTTTCTCACCTTCTAATCACTTTCCTCCATCTCTAAATCTCAACGAGAAAAAGCACCAATCTCTTCTGTCATACCATGCCGTATCTCATCTCATCACGATACCGAATTTTTTTTTCCCGCTTATCATCTTCTCCATCCCCATAAAAAAATTCCAAAAGGGACTTCTCCAATCTCACCAAACTACCCAGCAACTCGTGCACACGAACCACACAATTCTCGAGATCGCCCTGTTCTCACCCAAAATCAGACTTCCTCCTCTCTCTCCAACCCACCCCCCTCTCAAACAGGACCAACACTCTCGCACTCGCTCTCTATCCCGGCTCGTAAAAACAGACGACACAACCCCAATCAAATCTCGGTCATTCTCATCTCTCTCGGCTACAATACATTCTCTATCCATCTCATCTCCCACTCAAACAGTCTAACCTCTCCTTAACCAATACATCACACATCTCCAATCCTCCACCACACTCTCACTCCATCTCCGCGAGTCCACACATTCTCAATCGCTTTCTCGTGTCACTCAGACTCACTCTCCGAAGCGTCCTCATCTCACACACACTCCACCCCTTCTATTTCCTAGCATTAAACAGGCTTCCTGCTGCTTGTCACTCGCATCCGTACATAGGATAAATGCTATTATAATCTGTATTATTAATACCGGTGTGTACTTAACGCCTTTCCCTTTAAGCTGTTGAAGCTCTCCTGGCACTCCCTGAGGTCCATCAAATTTCCTAGTCTTTTTTCACTGACTTTCATCCTTAATATCCTGAACTATAAAAGGTTCACTTCTGTATTTATATATAATCCTGTAGGGTCCACAAAACCGGTTTTGCCATTTTTGCCTGAAAATTTTTCCGCTTTGTTACTCAGCCAGTGTGCTCACGTATACAAGGCTTCCAACTTTGAATGGTGTATCACATTCCTTATCACTATAGCCTGCCCTCTTCCTGTTTAGCCGAAATGGACTCTTTTTAGTTAACACAGTTCATTTGAAACCTATCCAAATTATCCGGCTTATGACACATCACAGTCCATAAATCATTAATGTCCATCTGTTTGGTCAATTCCCAAGTTAAGGCCTATTTTCCGAACATAATTCGTATGGTGAAATTTTTAGATAGCTTCCCGAGTCGCACAATTTATCGCTAATTGTAATTCTCAGTTAATTTGGTGTCCCACTTAGTTTGATCCGAATTAAAGTAATTTATAACCATCTGTATTTACTGTCCTCAATCTGGACCGGTTCACTTTTGATTCCCGTGGTCATAATGGAGTATACAAATTGATGATTTGATTCCCCGGCGAATAAAATGTTCATTAGTTCCGACACTCTCATAAAACACTGAGCATTGCCGACACTATATTTTTTGCAATAAGCAAAATTTATAAAAATTCACTTTCCTAATACTTTTATTATTTATTTACTTCTACGCGTCTTTTATCGCACTTAAAAAATACAATTTTTTGAAATGGGGTCGTCAATACAATCAGAATTATTATTTCCACTACTAGACCAGGTTAAAGGGCCAAAAATGTCTATGTACAATTGTATCCATGGGCCTACTGATACACCAGAAAATCATTTATTCCATGATAAACCCTTACCGGTTTTCGCTAACCGCACAAGCTTCGCACATTTTTTACCTTGTCTTTTATCAGCCCGCAAGATCCGCATGGTAAAATAAATCGCATATCTTTTTCTGGTAGTTTTTAAATCCATAGTGGCCCCCGATTTCCGACTCATTGGTAATCCTTAAACACCAACACTAAATGTTTCTGGTAGACATATCTTTGGCTTGCCTAGTAGGTGCTTACTTCTATACATCACAACTCCCTTACACAAGAAATATTTTCAGAGTTAGCCGCGTAGCCTACCTTTTTATACTATTATATATTTTCAGTATTATATTGT
Source organism: Homalodisca vitripennis (assembly GCF_021130785.1). Lineage (NCBI taxonomy): Eukaryota > Metazoa > Arthropoda > Insecta > Hemiptera > Cicadellidae > Homalodisca > Homalodisca vitripennis. Next base: position 38,626 of record NW_025776568.1, read on the forward strand.
CGCTCAAATCTTATGTCAATCAACCTAAAACAAGTTTGACAACTGAATATGCAGCACATCAGAAAAGTTGGCTAACTACAGGTGATTGGGGAGAAGGAAGAGCAAGAAACGGAAACAATTTTTTTGATGAAAATGCCAACCACAATGAAAATAACGAGCCTGTTGGATCCGCAAACATGAAGAAATGTTCCGAGTCAACGTGTTTTTTGTAATTGTAGATAGATTATCTACAGAACTCGACAAAAGGGCAAACGCTTACACGGGAGTCGAGCACAAGTTTGGATTTTTGTTGAAGTTGGAGACATTGGAAGACAACGTCATCAAATCAAAATGCAAAGAGCTAGTTGAACTCTACGAAGATGATTTGGAAGAATACTTCTTAGATGAGTGTGTCCAATTTAAGTTCTATTTAAAAAGTGAAAACTCTAGAGAGGGAAAGGGAAAACGAAAATAAGACGAAACAGAAACCATCCTTCAAGACTCTTCTCCAATTAATTAATGGCAAGAGCTTGCAGCACATATTTCCAAACATGGAAATTGTTTTAAGAACAGTTTTAAGTACAGCTGTCACCAACTGCAGCGGTAAACGCTCGTTTTCTGTCTTAAAACGAGTGAAAAACCATTTACGAAACTCTCTAAGCCAGTGCAAATTAAATGCACTTTCTGTTATGGCGATAGAATCCGACCTCACTGAAAGCCTGGACATAGAAGAATTAACACGTACTTTTGTTGAGTCAAAGCAAAGAAGAAAATCGTAATGACTTAATGATTTTGAGCCTTTGGCTAATTGGCTTCTTTTGGGCATTTGGATGCTTGCCCAAAACACCAAACTTTCTTCTCTTGTACAAAGTATTTATATCGATGCTGAAAAATTAATTTTTTCATCAAATATAATATGTTTCAAATTATCTTATGTGTACTCATGTTATTATTTCTAGCTGTATTTTACGTTTTTTTCATTTTTTAATTGAAATCAAATAAAAGACTTTAAAAACTCATGTTTTAACTTATTTTTACACCATACAAATGACCACTGTTATTATAACAATAGCTAGAACATTATGTTGCAACTGGTTCATTGCTTTTATTTATTCAAAACACTCCTATATATATATATATATATATATATATAATATATATATATATACATATATATATATATACATATATATATATATACATATATATATATATATATACTATTGTAATTATCTTTCATCAAAATTACGTAATTAAGAAAAGTACTGGATTTCTACGTCAGTGTAATCAGAGTCCTCTGGGGGGGGGGGGGGGCGCTCTTTGGTCTGTAGGCCTAGGGGCGCCGCATTTGTAAATGCGGCCCTTCCTCCTAAGGTAAAAGGCAGTAACTGACAAAACTGAAAGTTGTGGCAATCACAGCTTTTTCTTCAAATTTTGATAATTTACTTTTATCAAATAATAAATTAATAATTTTTTTTTGTCGGCACTTTTTCATATTATAATTTACAGTTACTGCTGCTATACTTTCGTTTTACTAGGCCAAAAAGCAGTAAATGCACTTACGTCTTTTTTCCTTCCACTTACGGTAATCTCCAGTTACTGCTTTTTCTCTTAGTACAGATAATGGGTCTAAAACTTGAAAAAATAGGAAGTTTAAAATATGCACACAATTAAACACTGTTATTATTTCATTGAAATGAAAGAATAATTAAACAGGTACTGTAACAGTTAAAACATTATTATGAAGTATTAAAATGACAAAATGAATTATGCATTAACATTACTCATTGTAATAAGAAAACAATGAATATTAGTGAAAAGAAAGAACAATTACAAATTATAAAATTAATGATTCAGCTAAACTACAACCGTAATAATTAAATAAAGTATTTTAATGTAAATACAGAACAATGGAAAAGACAACAATAAATTAGATAATTTTACTGTGAGAGGTAAATTCAACTTATACAATAAATTATACAACTAAATTACACATTGAAATGTTAAAACAATGTATATTAATAAAAATAAAGAACAAAAATAGTTTGAGTTAAATGAGATTATTGTGAGGTAGAAAACTCACGTGAAATAATATATAGCTTACGGTTAAATTGCACAAACTATCACACTTTTTCATTTTTTTTGTTTGAGCTAAATCACACAATCAATCTTCTGAAAGTAAGTTTCTCAGTCTCAGTTTAATCATCATAATGTCTGTCAAAAGATCAGGTACTTCAGCTACTTTTAGGTTGTTCCAAAAGTGTCGGCGAGTTCAGGCATTAGTGGAACTAGTTTTTTTATAATGTCTTCTTCTTCGATTTATTTATACCTCTAGTTGATGTTATTGAAGAAGCTTTTTTAAGCTGCCCTGTTTGAGGTACTTTACCTTCAAATATTTCAGTTCAATAAACTCCTTATCACTGAAAGAATTTTTGTATAATAAATTCAGTGATCCTCGTTTGAAGACAACTTGAGCCATGTCACCTAAATATGGCCTTGTTTCGGTTTAGCCAATGACATGAAGTGAACTGAAGTTGAAAGGGACCAAAAAGTCGGAGGGCTCAGTCAGCTTACAAACAGTGACATTTCTTAAATTTGAGTTTTGCACTGCCTCTGCGAAATCATCAAAGTCGTAGACTTTCCCCTTTTGGCGCACCTCTTTGGTGACTTGATGGTGAAATTATCTGCACTCATAAACGTATGCCCAGTTTCTAGATAATACAATTCAATGGTTTTAGCTTTAATTTCTGTGGAGTTTACAACCCAGGATAGGTATGAAAACATTGCCCAATTCTTATTTTGGGCTGCACAATTGTCCATCCACAATAAAATGTTCGTTGCGTCTCTATTTTGAAGGAAGAAGCTGTGCATAGCACTTGTGATGTCTTCCTTCTTCCTCCCGCTGCACCCTTCGTGCCAAATCACTGCAATTGGCTTGACATTTTTATTTCGTGTACCAAGAGGGACAAATTTAATGATTCATTAAATACCACAATCCTTTTAGTGAAAATGGCTTCTTTAAATTGTTCCATCATAGGTAGCATCAAGACCTTTTGCCAGTCTATTGAGTATGCTACCTTTTCTCCCGAAATATCATTCAACTCACCATTGTTAGCCTTCTCGGCATGGGTTTGGTACAAAGTACGCGCTTGGATATATTTTCCCTTGTGTAAGATAATATTTGCATTGATCACATAAATTATCTGGTTCTTTAAAGTGGTCTACATTGTGGTTCTTTTGAATCTCGCATTTCTCGCATTCTTCGTAACCTAATCTTACAAACGAAATGTGCATATCACTAACGACTGGTCGATACTTGTCATAAGAACATTTTAATCTGGGATTTTCTTTGATGAAATCATTGTACATTGATACAATTTTCACTTCGGCAGGCAGGTACCTCCTTAAAGGACCATGTTTTCTTCTATAATTCGAAACACACGGATTGTATTTAAGCATATGCTGCTTTATTATATCCTCGTTTAGCTTATTAGAAGGCTTGTGCTTCCCTCGTTCGTCTCGTTTTGGCGTCATGTCACTTTGACTCAAAATATTGAATAATGCCTTGTCGTTTTTTGGTACATAACCAAGGGTGGCTAGGAAAAATGTTTTGCACACAATGTAGTTCTCTCCACTTTCATCACTTAAGGAATACACAAATCTCCTTGTTCTTTTAGAATTTACTTCATTTTCTGTCGTTCTTCTCTTGACATTTTCTTTCTTAACATTCCCAAGGATAAACAATTTTCTTTCGTTTTCTTCTAGGCTCCAAAATTGTCGATGAATGGCTTTTCTTCTGTCCTCTGAAATTTTATTTGTGCACTTCCTTTTACATCTTTCTTCATAACAAGCAATTTGAAGAGGATGCTTTTCTTGCTGTTTTTGAAGTTTAGATTTTTTAGTATTTGGATCTTTTCTTGCTGCTCGTTTCCTTGGATTTCCTTTCTTTGTAAGTTCTTGAAAATTTGAAAGATTGGCTCCGTCCTGCATACCTGCAGCTTCTTTATTATTATTTGTCATTTCTTGTATGTCTGTTAGAATTTCTTCACCATCTTGAAGGTTGTTTAGATCCACAAATTCTTCAGCTACTAATTCATCATTTATACACTCCTAGACAAAATTATCGCAGCACTTATTATTAAATTCATTTTCTAAGTTATTAATAAATCTCTAACCATACTGTAAAAAATATATTTAAGAGAAAAAGACAAGGAAAACTCAATAAAATCTGTGTATGGTTAGTTATGTCAAGATTTAATGAATAAAAAATTATAATTTAATATGAATTAATTTATCCATTTAACTACTTACGTAATTTAACACATTATAATTATTCCACTTTAGTTGAAAGTTAATTTCCCCTTATTTAGTAACGGGTATTACCCCCTCTTGCCTGAATCACTGCCAGGAGCCTCCTAGACATACCTTCAATGAGGTGCTGGATATCTTCAATAGGTACCCTGCCACTCCTCTTTTACAGCACGTTACAGCTCTGCAAGGTTTGCTGGAGGTGGATTTCTAGCACGTGTTCGTTTTTTTAAAGTGTTCCACACATGCTCTATTGGGTTTAAATCAGGGCTTCTTGGTGGCCACTCCAGGGTAGTGATACCAACCTCTCTTAAGTAGTCTGTCACTGCTGCGGCACTGTGTGGTCTGGCGTTATCATGCATTAGCACAAACTGAGGGCCAACGAAAGGTGCAAAAGGTACAACATGTTCTTGTAGTATAGTCTCTACATACCTAGGAGCATTTAGAGCTGGTCTAGCTATTGTTACTAACTCTGTACACGCCTCATAATTAATTCCTCCCCAAAACATAACAGAACCACCCCCAAAAGGTACCTGAGGTGAGAAACAGGCCTGAGCGAAACGTTCTCCACGCCTTCTCCATACACGCTCTCGTCCATCCGAAGACCTCAGACTGACTCTTGTTTCATCAGTGAAGAGGACTGCCTTCCAATCCTCCACAGTCCAATTGACATGATTTTGAGCAAACCGTAATCTCATTACTCGATGCCTTCTGGTGAGAAGTAGGCCTCTGGCAGGTCTTCTGCTGCTCAATGTGCCTTCATGGAGACGTCGGCGTATAGTTCTACTTGTAACTTGGACATTTCGAATTGTTCTTAATATTGCTTGCAGCTCTGTACTTGTTGAAGTACGATTTCTTAATGCGTTTAGCCTTACAAAACGGTCGTCAGCTTCCCTTGTAGCCCGAGGACGGCCCTGACCTGGCCTCCTATTGTCGCTCCTGGTTTCTTGAAACTGCTGAACCACTCTCATAACAGTTGTGTTGTGTATGCCAAACAAAGCAGCAACTTCTCTATACGAACGCCCCTGCTGTACAAAAAACCTTATTCTAGCCGCTTCTCTCGGTGTCAAGAATCGAGGCATACTGCTGTTGCACTTCCACCACAAAGTAAACTCAGGCGCAGACTGAGAGGAGAAATGTCATTACCCTGATAAACATTTTCAGTGAGTCACATTACGGAAAAGAGCAAGGTTGTACATGTCCACATAACACACTATTGGAATTCTGTAATCATTAAGATAAGATAATTACATTAGATAAGGATAACAACTATCCACAATATCTCCTTTATCAAGCTAAGAATCCTGAGTAACAATATGAGACAAATAAGGTATTTTTATAAGTAATAAAAGAAAATTATTTAGTGATGCGTTAATTTTGTCCAGGAGTTTAATTCCAGTTGTATTTGTATGAATTTCTTCAGCATTGTTTGTCATATTTTCCAAATCATTTGATACTATGCCATCCTTGGATAAGGGCTCCTCTGATCCGTCCATTCTGCCAAAATTTACTTCATCACCTATTACAGCGTCTATTAGTTGGTCGTCAGAGAGTTCTTCCATATTCAAATTTATAACCATGAATATTGCTTCATCATTACCTCCTGAAGTATTTGATAAGCTTTCTTTTTCCACTTAAAGGGAGTGATCAGCATTGTCTTCAGCAGTTTGATATTATTCCTAAAAAAAAAATATAAATTAATAATTGTGCAGATTAAATGGTATAAGGGTTAAGGAGCACTTTTAAATGGGAACAATTTCAAATTTTACATGACTTAAGAAATTAACAATTGGTGGTAGCCTTAACAATATGTACATTGACGGCTTCTGCTAGAATGGCGTGAAAAGGTGTTTACCCTTTATGAGACATACAACCTGTTTAAACCCTTTTGCGGCCAACGTCCGTTACATCGGACGTCCGAAAACCACGCTAAAAAGGCCAACGTCCGTTACATCGGACGTCTGAAAACCACGCTAAAAAGGCCAACGTCCGTTACATCGGACGTCAAGAAAAAGTATGTTTAAACGGTGAAAATAAACATTTAGATACTATTTAAACTATAAAATAGTTTTATGAGGAACTAAAGTAGTAGTGTTCAGTTACATTAGTCAGTTGGTAGAAATGTCTACTGATGTGCAGCTGATTATTTGGCGGGACTCAGCTGATTTGACACACGTGGTGGCTACACTGCGCGCGCCTCCTTCCGCCTAACCTGTTAGTCATGCTCTGTCGCTGCTTCTAGTTGCGTCGTGTTTTTTTGTGCTTTTTCCATTATGAGTCGATCACCATTAAGTGAAGGTACTATAAACGTTATCCTTCACGACCCTAACTATATTAGTGATAGTGAGTTGAACGTCATCCCGAGTTCGGCATCAGAAAATGACAGTGATGAAAATGAATCGGTTTTGAGAATTGGGGATTTTACCTCAAGTGTAACCAATAGTGTAAATAGCTCTGTAAATAATTCCAATGTAAATATCTCAGCAACCGAGCTTCCGGATCAATCAACTGACTATTCAAGTGTGAGTGAGGCCGATGATACGGACCAGGACCCTTCATTCGACCCAATTAGCGATCGTAGGCCTAGACGTTTCCTTGGTTATGTAGCTACAAGTCGTGAAGTCAATAGGTCAGTTTTATCGTCTTCTGATGAGGATGAGGACTTGGCTGAGAACAACGGCTCTCCTGCACTTACTTTACGGGCTACTGGAGGACGTGGAAGAGGACGTGGGCAAAGACGAGGACGAGGCCATCTTCCTGACGATCATCGTTTGAGTGAGTCGTCTTCAGATTCTAATCACGAAAGTGACGGGTGGGACGATATTTTGGAGAACAATGACCCCGGATTCGCTCATATATTTAGCTACCAAGAGAATCCCGGTCCAAAACATTGCCCACCTCGAAATTCTCCTCCCATCTCATACTTCGATCTGTTTTTCCCCTTAGCGTTTTTAGATCTGATAGTTTAATCATACAAATAATTACGCTAGAAACTTCATTCAACAGAATAACAACAGACTGGGGTCCCCAAGCCAGAAATCGACTTTGGAGACCGGTCAGTTATCTAGAAATAAAAGGATTTTTGGCAGTACTTATCAATATGGGATTGAACAGAAAACCAACCATTGACATGTATTGGTCAAAATCTGACTCCCAACATGTTCCCTGGTTTAGTAAAATGTTTGCACGGAATCGTTTTGAGGCAATTCTAAGGTTTTTTCATCTGGTAGATGTAAAAAATTTACCAAAACCTAAACAGCCTGGCTATGATCCTTGCAGTAGATTCATCCCTATTATTGACCATGCAAATAAAGTGTTCAAGCGATATTATACACCGCATGAACATATATCAGTTGACGAGAGCTTGGTGGGTAAAAAAAATCATACTCAGTTATTGCAATACATGCCCAATAAACATCATCATAAATGGGGGATAAAATTGTGGCTCCTTTGCGATAGTGTATCGAATTACTGCTTACAATTATTTTGTTACAAGGGAGCGAAGGGTAATGGAAACAAAGAGACTGCAAAAGGGCTAGGCCATAATGTTGTTATGAAACTGTTAGAAATGGGCAATTTATTAAAAAAGGGGTTTCACGTTTTTATTGATAATTATTTTACGTCCATCCCCCTTGCCAGAGAATTGTATTCAAAACAGACAAATATGACTGGTACTATACGTCTGAACCGAAAAGGCATACCAGCAAAAATGAAACAAAAACTAAATGTTGGTACTAACAAGTACTGCAGAAAAGAATTCATGCTTATGCTTGGTAGCCGCCTAAAAAAGTCCCAAAAGAAACAAGTTGTTCTGCTTTCGACAAAAGCTTTGGCAAAAAGCGATCGCAAATGTAAGAAAAAAGGAAACAAGGTTTTTATTACAAATAGACCGTCGGTTATTCGCAACTACAACTCATACATGGGTGGCGTAGACTCGTCTGACCAGATGCTTTATTGTTATCTAGACGAACGCCGTACTTTGAAGTATTGGAAAAAGGTCACTTTTCATGTAATTGGCAGAATGATTGTAAACCTGTACATACTTTACAAAGAGAATACCGACAAGCCCATGTCTAGAGTTCAGTTTACTGTGTCCATTGTTGACGGTATTGCAGCTGAGTGGCTTGGTGACCAAGCGGCACTCCCTAGGCAGAGAGCGGGCGTTGGTGATGAGCCTTTACAAAAACTGCCGGACAAAAAGGAAAGAAATTGTGCTGTATGCAGCAAAGCAAGCACAAGCAAAGGGGGGACAAGAAAAAAGACCCGATTTATTTGTAAAAAGTGTAACAAGGGTGTACACCCTTTGTGTCTTCTTAAACATACTTGCTAAACACAAAATTTGTAGCCTAAGTTCTTTTTTATATTTCATTTTTATTATTGTCTTTCTCCATAGTAAAAATATAGATTGTAGTTTTTAAAGTTGCTTTTATGTTTATATTAGTTATAGTTTGTAGTTATAGTCAGTCAAAACAAAATATTGTCAACAACTAATGTGTGAATAAACAGTTTCCAAAAAAATATTTTTTTTAGATATTAACAGTTTTTTTTTTTTATTAATGTAAAAAACTTTTTTTAATATAACAATATAATTTTGTGTGTGTGTATACAAATATAAGTGAGTAACAAATTAAAATTGTTTCCCACAGCAAAAATATTTTTCTTTCATCCTATTTTTATATCTCAAAGTGAAAAAGACTAAATACATAAACTAAAAATACGTTTGCTTTTCTTGTTAAACAACAATATTTTGCAATCTACGTAAGTGCAATATCTTGCCAAAATACTAAGCGCTATTTAGTAGGCTAATAAACAAAACAAAAACCATTACGATTGGGTGATAAACAAAAAAGTTATGATGCTTTAACTACAAGAGTGCGAAAACAGTGCTTTTGGCCTTGGCTCTTTTGGGTAGTACCCGCGCGAGCGGCACTGGCCGTGTTGCGCAGTACCCGGGCGGGCGGAGCTGGCCTCAAAAGGGTCAAATGACCGGATTTTCTTCTTTTTCTTATAATCAAACCTTGGGGAAGACAAATATACAATTGCTGCAGGAACCTAATGTAGCCTACAGTTGCTTCGCCGGTGGGGGAACGGGAATCGACGTCGGTCATTACTCGGCATGAGTCCATGTCAACTTCCATGGCATAATTCTTGTGGATTTATCTGTCTTGAAATCTAACTGTACAAAATAGAAGAAAATGCGGCTAAATACATAGTTTGTTTGTCTCGTAAAGGTTTACCGAAAATTTTGTAGTTCAAGGTCTGGACTACACGGTAACATAAAATAATTGCAAAGAATACAAAAGAATAGTATAGTTTCTAAAAGGCCTATAACATTAGCTCATTGTGATCAGTTGTTGTTTAAAAATTATGGCAATTAAATAACTAAATAAATATTGTAAGTATGTAACCTAAAAGGTTCCATTTTAAGGATGGTATATCAGTACTTTATTTAAGTAAATGCACTAAAATTCTGTGTATAGATTTGAAGAGATGCCCTAAAATCTAAGTCTGTAACCAAATTAATCAAAACGAGTTTTTTTTTTTTTTTTTTTTAAGACAATAAGAAAAACAACAGCAGTGAACGGAGGACTAAAACTAAATAACAAAAATAACCGAGAGGCTGTAAAGGGGCCCGATAGTTAAAATATGTCAGATAAATAATAACGATAATAAATATAACAACATCTAATGCTAAAACCAGGTAAGTTAGTGAGGGTAGGTTGTAAAGGGACCCACCCTCACCAATAACAAATAACAAATAAATAGAAGGACAAAAGTGCCCGTCTCCTTACGTGACACCTACATATTAAGATAGTGGTGTCTCTCACCTCACAGAAATTTTTAACTGTAAAGGGGTTTACCCTTGATTAAAACACAGAAATTTTCCTAACGAAATTTAAAAGATTGCTCTTAGGCGGTGCTAGTTAAGAGCCTTAAAACTAAATAACAACTCAGGGGTAAACTGTAAAAGGGCTCACCCTTACCTAAAACTAGCGGTTAAAATGTTTACTAAAACTAATCAGGTACTATATCACTCATATTCTGGACATTAATTTAGTGCTCTCCAGAAAACTAAAGAGCTTCGTTAAAACATCTTTGTCACCAAGCAACTCATCTAACCGGCCTGGCAAACGATGTGCTCTCCTCTGCCCGGCGTAGAGGCGGCAGTCTATCAACACGTGGCTGACGTGTAACGCCATATTACACTCAGCACACTGCGGTGGATCACCACGACTCATTAGGAAACTGTGAGAGAAGCGAGTGTGTCCGATACGGAGTCGACACAGTACAACCTCCTCTCTACGGTTAGTGCGGTAAGCAGTCGACCAAGGCTTTACTGTGTATTTAATCTGCCGAAGTTTGTTATTGGTCACTTGATCCCACGATACATTCCACTGATGTTGTAGTCGTGACTTTACAATCGGCTTTAGATCGGACGCGATTGATCGCCTAGTACATGGAGTCAGAGAGATTGCCTCCTTTGCTGCCCTATCTGCGATCTCGTTACCAGGTATTCCAGTATGTCCAGGTACCCATAGAAACGTAATTGCGATACCCCGAGACATCATCTCGCTCAAAGCGTAGCGGATCTTACGAACAAGGACATGTTTGGAGTACATGTCCTTGATAGCCAGCAGACCGCTTAGCGAGTCAGAGCACACTACCACCCTATTTGTTCTTGGACATACAATATTTAACGATTTCAAGATAGCTGTTAGTTCTGCTGTGTATATTGAAGATTCAGGAGTGAGGCAGAATTTGTACTCTCTATTGGAAGTGACAAAGGCACAGCCCGTTCCTGCCTCACTCTTTGAGCCATCTGTGTAGATGACATCGCAGGGTGAACAGGATGACAATATTTCTCTACAGGAGCTTGTGGATAACAGTGATGCGTCTTGCTTGTTCAACTGTAATAACGACAGTATTACATTGGGAGTTCTGACTGTCCATGGTGGCCTATCCATCTCGTGACATACTTCAACATCAATCGCTTTCATGTCCACTTCTGCGAGATGTAACAGGATTCTAATGCCAAAGGGTGCGGGGACATTAGGCTTATTGTGGTACAAGGGGGCAAGTGATGTGTCTAGGGCAACCCCAAAGGCCGGATTTTCTGGCCTTGATTTTAAACTAAAAAAATAGTTCATAGCCAATTGAACACGTCTGAAAGATAGGGATGGCTCACCACTCTCAGCTAAAAGACTGACAACGGGGCTTGAACGAAAAGCCCCAGTAGCCAGTCTGACAGCAGAATGATGGATTGAGTCCAACATTTTAAGGGCTGTTGGCTTGGCAGAAGAATAAACCTGTGATCCATAATCAATACAAGGTCGAATATATGCTTTATAAAACTGAAGCATGCATTTTCTATCTGCACCCCATTTCGTTCCGCTTAGAGCTCTCATCGCGTTAAGTCTCTTTAGACATTTCGCCTTAAGTTCTTTAATGTGCGGAACCCACGTCAGTCTGTAATCAAACCACAACCCCAGGAATTTCACACAGCGACTCGCTGGGATTATTATTCTATTTATCCTAAGAGTTGGATTAGCGACGTTCCTCAGTCGAGAAAAAGTAATACATTTAGTCTTTGAAGGAGAGAAAGAAAACCCGGTTTGGTTGTTCCAATCTTCAAGACGTTGGATGGTGAGCTGAAGGTACCTCTCTGCAGTAGCCAGCCTCCTGGCAGGGACAAATACAGCAAAGTCATCTACGAATAGAGAGCATCTGACAGGAGCTCTGACGCAGGAAGTGATGCTGTTTATGGCCACAGCAAAGAGAGTACAACTAAGGACACTCCCTTGAGGTATACCGTTCTCAAGAATTTTGGTGTCGGACAAATGAGTTCCCATTCTTACATTAAAAGAACGTTCATCCATAAAACCTTTAATAAAATATAACATATTACCGCCGACGCCCCAATGTGAAAGGGTATTTATAACTCCCCTACGCCAAGCTGTATCATACGCTTTTGTAATATCGAAAAACACAGCAACAAGTTGCCTCCGTTCAAGGAAAGCATTCAGGATTGACGACTGTAGACACACTAGGTGGTCTAGAGTTGAACGGCCTTGATGGAAACCACATTGCTGTGGAGACAGGAGATTATTGTGTTCCAGGAACCATACCAGTCTACGATTTTACCAGTCGTTATCAGTCTGCCGATGCGAAAGGTCGTTCCGATAAGCCGCTCTTAGTTTTGCCGGTCCGCCTGCGCCTGCCCGCTCAGTCCTGTCGGCAAGTTTGCTGCTTTGATTGTTAAGTTTATTCGTATCTATGCTGATTTAAAAATAACTTTCGGTTTCTATTTAGCTATTGTGATATTATTTTTATTTTGAAATTTATCACAAGTGTGTGACCATGGTTTGTGGTATGTGTCAGCTAAATACCTCTAACGCCAAAGGAGGTAGCCAAGTGTTCGTTATGCAGTGTGGAGTTTCATGCTACTTGTTGTCGGATCCGAACCGTCGCTAAACTTTCGAAGATGTCCGCGAAGGCGCTAACTACGTGGCGCTGTGACGAGTGTGACGTTGACGGTTGCTTCCTCTACGAAACAGTGACGATCCTATAATTATGGACTTGTTAAAAAACATTAAACAGGAGATGTCAGATTCCAGGAAGTCCAACAGTGCAAGTTTCGCTTCTTTGGAAAAGACTATGACGTCTGTTCGCGATTCGTTAGAGGAAGTCAAGCTTAAACTCTCCACCGTTGAGAAAGATAATTTGACGCTTAAAGAAGACTGCGGTTTGCTGAAAAAAGAAAACCAACGCTTGGCTGAGAATGTTTCTCAGCTAAAAACGGAGATCGACGAACTGCAACAGAGATCAAGATTGAACAATATTGAAATTAGGGGTGTGCCGGTAACAAAGGGGGAGGACATTTATGCCGTAGTCGAGTCGATTGCGAAGGCGATCGGAGTTGTGTTCAACAGGGGAGGAATCTCCATCGCTCACAGGCTTCCGGCTCCCAGAGACAGAAGATTTCACCCCAGCATCGTGGTCCAGTTTATCTCCCGATCTATTCGTGGCGAATGGCTGATTGCCGCAAGACAAAATCGCATTGAGACTACAGATTTAGCACCTTCACTTTCACGAGCGCCGGTGTTCATCATGAGCATCTGACCGCACACAACAAGTCCATCCTGGGGCGCGCCAAGGCGTTCGTTAAATTTGGGAAGCTGGCTTACGCTTGGTCCAGAGAGGAAGGATCATGGTGAGGAAGACGGCTGATTCTAAAGCCGAGAGGGTCTCATCGTTTGAAGACATCGAGAGAGCGGCAGCATCACCATCACCATCACAGAACACACGGCCAACTCAAGGGATAAGGTGCGAACTACACAGCTGGCTCACCGGAGTGAGTTTTTGTGAGTTTAATGTAGCAATTAAATAATCCATTAGTCCCTACCAATTGTTATAAACAAAATATTTGTTAAAGTTCATTTGTAATCAAGTAGATAGTCTTCCCTTGATTTATTACTATTTACGTTTTAATTTCTTAAATCTCAATATAAATAACCATTTTAAGTTGAATCTTTACGGTCTTTTACATGTAAATGAATTAATTAATTGAACCTGAATATTTTAGTCCTATTGCACCTACTGTATATGGTGAATACTTTATTAGATGGTCTTGGTAATTAATCAATGGAAAGGTTAAAAAAAAAAAAATGTATCACCACAAACTGTATGTAAACCAAAATTGTATTAGCTGTGGCAAAATGTTAGCAATCCAACTAATTTTAACTTTAAGATTGTTTTTATTTATCAATTTAATAAATTACTTTGAATTAATTAACGCTGCTTTGCTAGAACTGGTTATACATTGTATTATCTGTTATAATACTCTAATGGGAGTTTTAAGTTAAGTATTTAAATTATGTATATTGATACAGGACTAGTTTCTGTATACATTATATTAAAGTCTGTACTGTATAATTTCTTGAAGTGTTGAACTTTATTTCATTGTAGTACATTAAAAGTTCATTTTTATTTTACCCAGGTTTGAGTAGGTAAGTGGTTTTAGTTTTGAATTAAAAGTTTTATTTTTATCTATATTTTGTTTGGATTAATGTAATGTAAATCAATGTATCAAATGTCATTGCAGTATGGAATGAGGTATTTTATTTAGTTTATCTTACTTTTGGAACATCTGGAATAATTTGTTGGTATAATCAAATCAGGAGACCATAAATGGTTTAATGAATTAGTGTGTACTTGATATTGGTTTTAATATGTTCATGAGTTGATTGAGTATACACACATAATGTATTAATAGGGATATTTTCTTTCTCACTATGGTCTCGAAACTGTTTGCTTGTTTCTTGTTGATAACTTCTTCCATGTTGTGAATATATATTTTTTTTGTATCCTTTATCTCTGTATTATAATAATGTCTTACTCAGTTATTGTAACTGTACACTACAATAATCTTAACTTATTAATCTGGTATAATTTGTTAAGAAGTCACAGTATATCAATGTGAGTAATTGGGAGGGTTACAGATGTGTAATAAAAGTACTTGTAAATCATAGACTTCTCTGAATTCAAATTAATACCAAATTAAAATTAACAATTAACCATAATTAAACACATACTACTAATCTAGATTTGGTAGATTTAGTCCTTATTCTTAAATAACATGTTAAAGTAAGTTCTAAATGTCAAGTATGTCTAATTCAAGTATTTCCAATTGAATACGGTGTATTAAGTGTAAGTATGTTTGGAGTTTATGTACGTGTATGATTCTATATGATAACGAATACGTGTGTGTGTGCGTGTTTGTATAATGGTCTTGGTATGTATGTATGTATTTTATGTATGTATGACTGAGTGTGGTGTGTGTGGATGCTGGATGCTGTGCAATGCATATTAATGATTAAACATAATTAAACACATAACTATAATCTAGATTTGGTAGTAAATATGTCCTTTTCTTAAATAACATGTTACAGTAGTTCTAAAATCAAGTATTTCACACAATTGATTCCAATTAAATAGGGCTTACTAAGTGTAAGTATGTTGGAGTTATGTACGAGTGTGACTATATGATATGAATTTAGTGTGTGTGTGTGTGGGTGCGTGTTTGGTATATGGGACTTGGTATGTATGTATCTGTGTACATGTATATGTATGTATGTATGTACGTGTGTAGGTATGTATGTAAGACTGTGTGTGGTGTGTTATGGATGGCTGATTCATACATATGAAATATTAACCATAATTAAATACATACCTATAATCTAAATTTGGGTAATAAAATTTGTCCTTTTCTAAATAACATGTTACAGTAACTCTAAAATTAAGTACTTCACGCAATTGATTCCAATTAAATAGGGCGTACTAAGAGTAAGTATGTTGGAGTTATGTACATGTATGATTCTATATGATAATGAATACGAGTGTGAGTGTGTGTGCGTGTTTTGTATGATGGGACTTGTTATGTATGTATGTAAGACTGGGTGTATTCATATAATTTCTTAAATGTATAATCATTAAGAAGACTATGTAATGTAGTAGAGATAGTTGAAGATAATTATTAAATATAGTGAACGGGTAGTGCGGGTTTGGTGGAAGGAGTGTGCGGGATGAATGACTTTTTGAATGAAGCGATTGATGAATTTTAGAGTAGTAAGTCCAGTAGTGTATGAGGATATTGGGGATTTTACTTTTTGGCGAGAGAGACTGATGTTCAGACAGCTGTTTGGCTATAACAATTTTACATGCAAATATTAGGAGTTTATAACAACACACATAGACGAACTCTTAAATCTTAAAACAGTCCGGTATTTAATTATTCCGATTATTATTGTTTTAAACAGAACCTGGTTAGATGAAAGTTGTAGTATGGCTGGATGTATGGATGGGTATGATTGATTATTAGAACAAACGAAAGAGGAACCAGAATGATGGCGTAATTGTGTGTGTCAATAATGTTGTCGAGAATGTTTTTCGAGTGAGGAGGTAAGTATGCATGGGGCCAACAAGTATCAGAGAATATGTGGGGCCCCAAGTGAGCGCTCAGTTTCGTCGCGGTGTATCGCAGCCCATCCTCAGATTCCTCGCGGTGTATCTCGATGATTATTCATTAATGGACCTAGAATTTTATAGCAGCAATAGAACCCAGGGGACCGAATACACTGGCTAATTGGTGACGTCAATATGCATTTTGCAGATGCAATCAAAAATCAAGCTTGTTATCACAACGTTATCTTGATGTATTGTACGGTGCCGGATTTGTTTAGTTGTATAAATATTCCAACTAGAGTTACGGCAAATTCATCTAGTTGTATCGACCACATTTTTGTTGATATAAAAGAACACAGATCGCATTGAATCGGGCCTAATAAAATCAAGTATGACAGATCATTATCTTATCGTTACTAAACTTAGAACAGAAGTACCTATTGTAAGCAATATAAATAACAAACATATTGACAAATTTGATAAAGATTTGGTCTGTAGATGCATTTCTGAGCAGAATTGGAACTTAGTAACGGGTTTAGATGACGTAAATTCAAGCTGTGATGTTCTTGTTGAAATACTTCAGACCATAATGGAAAAAAAAATCAAAAAAGTCTCAATTTTTGTTCGGCTAGGGAACGAAAAATTAAGCCTTGGATCACAATAGTTTAATCAAATCGATTAGATTTAGAGATAAATTAAGTCAACGCTGCAAAAAGAGAACCATTTAATACAGTGCTACTTAAAAACTTCAAAAACTATAGAAATATCTTAAATAAAACAATTAAAAATGCAAAAGTGCCAATACTACAGGAGGAATATCTGTAAAGCGGGAAACAATAGCAAATTACTGTGGAAAAACATTGGAGAAGAAATTTCAGGCACTGTGACTAAAAAAGACCATTTTCCGATTGAACAATTTTTATCGAACAAGAAATAATATCTTGAACTCAGACATTATCAATGTGGCGAATACTTTTAAATGAGTATTATGTAGGAGTGGGAGCTGATCTGGCCGGCGCTGTCCCTCCTGTGGCCGAGTGTGTAGTAGACGACGACATGCACAGGGTGGACTCTGTATTTCAGCTGGAACCTGTCACTGAGCAGGATATTGTAAAAGTAGTACAAGACATGCGAGGTGGGTCCGCCCCTGGGCTGGACGACCTACCAGTTTGGTCTATAAAAGAAAACATCCAAGTTCTTAAATTTCCACTTTCACACGTAATAAATAATAGTTTTAGACAAGGTATTTATCCGGTCGCGTTTAAAAGTGGAAAAGTCATCCCAATATATAAAGGAGGTCCAAAAAATCAGTGCATTAGTTTCAGGCCTATCACTCTTGCAAGTGTCCTCGCCAAGATTTTAGAAAAGTGTGTTAGAAAACAATTCAAAATTACGTGACGATTCATGGATTTTTGTATGGAAACCAATTTGGGCTTTCGGAGTGATAAAAACCTGAAATGATAACTTATTTTCATTTACAAAAAAAATTCATGATGCAGTTGGGCCGTAATAAGGAAAGTATTAATAGTATTCATAGATCTAGCCAAAGCCTTTGACACAGTCAATAGAGAGTTTACTAGTAAAAAAAATTAGTTTGTATAGGTGTTTAGAGGTACGACTTTTGGAATGGTTTAAAAATTACCTAAGCGAGAGATATCAGGTTGTCTCAATTTTAGGCAATCACAGTTTAACAAAACAGGTTGAATATGGTGTTATTCAAGGTAGTACATTAGGACCACTTCTGTTTCTAATTTATATAAACAATATTGGTAAAATTAACCTTTTAGATGGCCAGATCTTTCTATATGCAGATGACACAGCCTTTGTTGTTTGAGGGATCCAGCTGGGGGGAAGCATATGGAGCGGCGGAGCGGGGGCTGCGCACTGTCAAGCAATGGTTTGACCAAAATCAGCTCACGGTCAATTTACATAAAACCAAGTGTATGGCAATATCATTGAGAGCTGACGGAGATCCTGTGAACCTTACCTTGAAACTCCATACTTGTGCAGGCCAGAATGATTGTGACTGCGAAACTGTTGAAAGAGTGTCAGATTACAAAGTACCTCGGTGTAATATTTGATAGTAGACTTAAGTGGACAGCTCATGTGCAATTGTTAAAGAACAGATTGAGAAAGTTTATTTATATATTTTCTGTTCTTAATAAAATATTAACACCAGCTCTGATGAAAACAGTTTATCACGCATATGTACAATCATTATTACAATTTGGTATCATTGCTTGGGGCGGAGCATATAAAAACTATTCTTCTTAACCATTACATACTTCACAGAAAGCCATTATGAAAGCGGCCATTACAAAAACCAACTAGTTACTCATCTGAATTATTATTTAATGAGTTCAAGGTTTTTAATATAACTCAGTTATATGCCAAGAACAATAATCTTATATATTTTTAAAAAATCAAGAAAATATTTTCAAAAAAACCAACCACCCGTACGTTACAAGAAATCAGATTAACTCGGGTATTATAACACCAAGAATCAATAAATCCATAAATTTTACAGACACTTATTATATAGCTAGTACTGTTTTCTCAAAATTACCCCACCAAATGAAAACCCCCGGTCCATGCAGTTACTATTCATATAAGAAAATAGTTAATAATTGGCTAGTAGAATTAGGTAGAACCAGGGATAGATAATCTCTTTAAGTCCACTTACAGGGCAACTTAAATGCCGGGGTACTTACGTATCTCGGTTTTGTGTGTGGGTGTCTGTTTTGTCTGTGTCAGCCTGTTTTATGTGTGTGTGCCTGTTTGCGTGCATGTGATTGCGCTTGTGTCTGTGTATGTGTGTCTGTCTGTGTGTATGCGTGCGTGCGTGTGCGTGCGTGTGTGTGTGTGTGTATGCGGTGCGTGTGTGTGTGTGTGTGTGTGTGTGTGTGCGCGCGCGCGCGCGTGTGTGTGGGTGTGAGTTGGCATGTGTGTGACCTCTAGAAAGGATGGGTGTATTCGCAAATTAGGTGGTACTAGGTAAACCTTGTGTTTGTTTCTGTTTATGAAATCAATCGTGCGTTGGGAATGTTTGCTATTTGGAAATGAGTTACGCAGGTCAAACGATTTATGCCCCATATGGTTTACAGTTTTTAATACATATTTGTGCCTTGCTATAGTTAGAGCCACAGTCTGTGCGGCCACATATATTGCTTGCTTCTGTTATTTCCACTTTAAACAGAGAATGTGTAAAATTGCTGCTAATTTTTAATATATCACTTAGTTACTGAATGTGGACTGATTGGACTCGATTCTCGCGCACAGGTTTACGACCCATGCGAGGATCTCATTTTCTATACATAGTTACTATGGCTGTTCAATGTATTGCTTATGGCTGGAAATAAATGTATTTTCTTTCTTTCTTTCTTTCTTATTTAACCATTCGCTCCAGTATCTTACAAAGACAACTGGTAAGCGAGATAGGCCTGTAGCTAGTAGGGGAGAACTTGTCTTGGCCAGGTTTGTATAATGGTACAACGTAAGAGTTACGCCATGAACTTGGAAAGCTGCGTTCTTGAAAAATTCTATTGAAAAGGGACAAGAGGCACGTTTTAACCTCTACAGGAAGGTTTCTCAACATGGCGTACTGGATGTCGTCAGCACCGGGAGCTGAGTTTATAATGGGAGAAATAGCAGATTCTAGTTCGTCAAGGGAAAACAATAAATTTAAGGGACTTATATAGTTATTTTCATTTATGGGCTGTGCTTCATGTTGTACTTTATATCGCTGGAACAAAGGACTGTAGGACGTAGTCCTCGACACGTTAGAAATGGACGAGGCCAGAGCGTTTGCCACATCTTTCGGCTCGGTTAATATGATGTCGTTCACCCTTAAGCCAAGAATAGGCAGAGGTGGCTGTTTTCCGCAAACTGCCTTTAGTCTCCTCCACACCAGAGATAAAGGGGTGGTACGGTTAATCGAGGAAGTAAATTCCTTCCACGAATTTCGTCGACATCTTTTAAATATGAGACGAGCTTTAGCTCTGGCAAGACGAAATCGTGCGAGGTTTTCCTCGGTCGGAGATCTATTAAATATCCGCAAGGCTTTCCTGCGCTCCCGAAGCGATATCCTACACTCTTCTGTCCACCAAGGTAAGTTTCTTCTTTTGATGATTCCTGTTGTTTTTGGAATACTTTCTAGAGCGGCGCTTGAAATAGCAACTGTTATATTGTTGACGGCGGAGTCTATAGCTACTGATGTTGAAACATCTGGTGCCTGTAAAATTTGTTTAAATTTGTCCCAATCTGCCTTATCAAGCACCCATTTAGGTCTTTGGGGCACATTACCTGGAATATCGAGAACTTTAGTTATGACCGGTGCAAGGTCGCTACCGTAAAGGTCAGAGGAAACTGACCAATCGAAGCGGTAAGCAATTTGTGGTGTGCACACGGTTAGGTCTAATACTGACCAGGAACCTGTTCTCGGGCAAAGATAAGTTGGCGAGCCATCGTTCAACAAAACAAGATTCAGATCACCTTGAAAAACCTTGGACCTTGGAAACCATGTTGCCCCTTGGAGAGCAAGTAGTAGAGCCCCAAACACGATGGTGGGCGTTCAAATCGCCCACAAATACGAAAGGATGAGGCAATTGATTAATAAGGTCCAATAGATCTTCTCTTGGAAGACATTCTAGTGGCGGGGGGATATAAACACAACAGATATGTAATTTAAACGGTATGTCAATCTTTATGCATATTACTTGTAGAGGTGTGTTCAAAGGTACCTCCACTGTATTCAGAGAAGGATTCACGAGAACCATAACTCCTCCACATGCATGTCCGTCATTATGGTTGTCATGGCGGAAGATATCCCATCCCCTGATGGAAAATTGGCATGCACGGCGAAGCTTGGTCTCCTGAATACATATGACATTTGGTTTTATTTGTGATGCTAGTAGGTTCAGGTCTTCCAGATGGCTTCGCAGTCCGTTAATATTCCATTGTATAATATTCATATAAAATTAGGTTTTAAAAGTAATTTTGTTTTTCCTTGATTTTGTTTAAAATTTACAGTAGTTTTTTCAATTTCTGAATGTGGCCTAAGGTCGTCATCAAACAAATCCTCCTCCATTAGGCTGGATTTGGAGGACTGGTATGAGGGAGGGGTTCTGTTGGCACCCTTTGACCGTTCGACCACTTTAGAGGACTTTTTTTTATTTATCCCAGAAACAAGTCTTTGGCGTACTTCCGGAGATATATTTTTTTCCCCCGTCACGCTGGAACCTCCAGCATTAGGGGTTTTTAAAAATTGAGCAGCAACCTGGCCTTCAGTAGACTGTTGCTTGTTAAAAGTGTTCCGTCCCTTGGTTTGAGTAGGTGTAGCCGGTCGTACAGGCACAGAAGGTGCAAGTTCTGATATATCAGTGCCTCCACTACGTGGGAAGGTCTTGGCAATGATTTGTTGTACCAAGGCAGCAAACCTGTTGCGTTAGTTCTCTAACCATGCCTTCCAGAGCTGAGCAGGAAGCACACGGTTTCGGTTGCACAGGGACAGAGGCAGCCTGAGAATAGGATACGTCCTTCTTCGGGGTTTGTCCAAGTCGTTTCCTATACTCTTTACGAGCATCGCCGAAAGACAATTTCTCGCTAGTAACTATTTTCAGCACTTCCTTTTCTTCTAAGTATATTTTACAGCTGCGAGAGCTTGAAGGATGCTTGCCCTTGCAGTTGACGCACTGTTCTTCGCCACCGGCACAGTCCTTGTCACTGTGACCACTTTTTCCACAAAGACTACATGTTTCAGGGTTATTCCAAGTTTTGCTCGAATGCCCAAAACGTTGACATCTATAACACCTCTGAGGATTTCTAAAGTATGGGCGAACTTGTAGAGAAAGATATCCTGCTCTAATTGTGGCTGGTGGGTGAGGAAGGGCAAAAGTCAAAATGTGACCTGGTGTAGGTGTCGGTACACCGTGTTCAACCTTCATTATTCTCACCACATCAGTCACGAGACAATCTTTCAGTTCTTCTTTCAATTCTTCAATTGAGCAGCATAGCATATCGCGACAGAATACAATTCCTTTGCAGAAGTTTAGTGTCTCATGAGGATGGACAACGACTTCTACTTTGTCGTAAAAGGATCTCATGGAGAGGAATTTTTGAGCCTGTGGAGCGTTCGCTGCCTATACCAAGATGCTCCCATTACGAAGCTTCCTAACAGAAGACGGCGAGCCGCCCACTCCAACTAGAGCCTTGTTAACAAGGAAGGGGCTCACCTTTGCCAAGTTCTGAGTTTCGTCTTTGTGCTTAAAAACTAGAAAAAGTGGGGTGGGAAGATTTTGAACATTAATTTTCTTATCTGTAGTTTTTCTTTGTTTGGTTGTTTCCTCTTCAGATTCTGAAGAGAGGTCACGTTTCTTTTCTAGATCCATAGTAGAATCTCTTTCTACAACTCTATCATTTTTTTGTGCTTGAGAAGTGTTTAGGGTAGCCATTCAATATATGAACCAGCGCATCGTGATTAAAGGTGCAGGCCGAGACATCGGGAACGGGTATACCCTCGGGAACCTGTCAGCCAAAGCTTGGCAGGGCACCCTACTCCAGTTCCCCGGGGCCCGATGTTATCTCGTTTAACCGAGTCGGGAATTCACGCACGACTCGGGCTCGCACGTGGCAACAGAAATCTCCGACATTTCTGTCCAATAATCACTTCCTGACCAGGGACCGAAGTGGCTGGCACCAGGATTCATACTACCGTTTGCTTCGGCAGAGCAAGCTCACATCAGCTCTCTTCTGCTACACCTTCTCAGAGTGTAGCAGTTCAAAAACCCCCTACAAACAATAGCACGATCCAGTCAGGAAAAGGGAGGAATTAGGAATAGGTAGGATTTATGGATGAGACAGGGGAAAGTGCCAGGATTGGAGATGTGTCTGGCACTAGCTCGGGGTACGAAAGGTCGCCAACCTTTAAACGTCAGAGTAAGACGTCCCCCTACGGGCACGAGTTATACTAAGCAAGTTTGTGTTATTAAATATTGTAAATTATTTTCCATGTTGTGAAGGTTTAAACAAACCCAGTTTTGTTCAGTAAAAACAAAAACTCTTATAAGATATGATTAACATGAACTAATAATCATCAATATACATACCTTAGAAGTTGATGGGGCTGGAGCTGTATCCTGCTCTGGCTCATCAATCCGTTTCTCACAGCATCTCGAACTTGTAGTTGATAGGTTTATATGATTTATATAATCCATTCTTGTACAAGTTGATTCACATTTTTCTTACAAGTAAACTTCATTTTAAGAAACTATTGAAAGTAAACACAGTAAGTTAATTACCAACAACTCACAATATCAAATCACTTTAACTTGCAACTAACAACAATGGAAAAACATAACTTATTCTTTACGTACCTTATAAACACGCGGGAAAAGTAATCACCTGTTAGTACGTTTTTCAGACCAAAGACAAATAACACGCCGATAAATTAAATTAACAATGCATTGTTAGGTTGACATAATTATGTTAAATGAAAACGCAAGTGCAAAGTTTTTCTAAATTTACTAAGTAACAAAGCAGTAACTGATTATTGCTAAGCTAAAAAGCAGTAATTACACAGTAGATACTGCTTTCTTTTCTAGTGAATGTTAGTTACTGCCTTTAACCTTAGTATCCATGTGATTTTCGTGTAGATACTGTAACTTATGACTTCAATATCTCAGAAACTATTGGAGATACTCTTTTTGGCTTAAGTTTTTTGAATTCCTCGTCATTAAAAACATGGGAATCAATGTCTAACTCAATAAGTTAAAATTTGTCAGTTACTGCCTTTTTCCTTAGGAGGGCAGAATAGACACAAGCAAGTATGACAGCGTAATTTTGTGCAGCGACGGCTGTACGTATCAAAACTGAAACTGCATTTTATCTAATGCTCTTCTGCTTGTAGCCAAAAAAACCGGATTGACCATCACTCAAAAATTCTTAGAAAAGGGTCACACTCAGACGGAGTGTGACTCAGTCCACTCAGTAATTAAGAAAAGACTCAAAAACCGAGAAATCTACTCACCTGCTGGTTACTTTGAAGCCTGTCGCTCTGCTCGAGTTATTCCAAAACCATATAAGGTCGAATATTTGTATCATGATTTCTTTTCAAACTACAGTGACCTTAAGTTTGTTAATTCAATCAGACCTGGCAATGGAATAGGAGACCCTGTTGTCACAGACATTAAGTGTATAGAGTACACGCCTGTGGGCTCTCTGAAAACCAAGCTAAACTATTATGGGGAATTTTCTGAACTTCCGAGAAGGATTAAGTCTGTACCAGACAATGTTCAACCAAAACGACAATACCAATCCAGGATTCCTATTGATGCAAGGAAATTCAAGCACCTGCAGGAAATGAAAATGGTATTGCCTAGAGATGTACATAATCTTTACAATAGTCTACCTCATTATTTACCACAGCTTAGTAGTAAGATCTGTGAACCTATGTCTGGTCAGTGCCCTTGTATTATTTCTCAATGATTTGATAAAGTTGTGTTCAACTGTAAACTAAATTGTACTTACTTTGTACTCATTGTATGAGGAAGAATGTAAAAAAGAACAAATAAAACCAGAAAAAAAGTGGATTTATTCTAAAATTTTTAATGAAGATTTCAACTTGTCTTTCCATTCACCAGACAATGAAATACCTGTGATGTTTGTGATAGACTAGATTGTGGAATAAAAAATTTAAAAAATGATAAATAGCTCGATGAACTAAAATTTAACAGAATTAAACACCTTGAAGATGCCTCATTAAGATATGAGTTGAAGAAAAAAGACAAACTTGAAAGTCGTGCTAACATAGGATCACAAGTGATTATGTCAGTTCTCCAAAAATGCCTTCCAACACCAGACTTAAATAATTCCCAAAGTTTTTACTCAAGAAAACTGTGGACGTTAAATACTACCATTTATGAAGCAACAACTGATAAAACTTGGTGCATGATCTAGGACGAAGTTACAGGGGGTCGATGAGGAAATGAAATAGCGTCTTCGTTATTTACATGGGCAAGTGAAGAAATTACTAATAACCAGCCTACTGATGTACTAACTATTTGAACAGACAATTGCAGTGGGCAAAATAGAAATATGAACATGGTATTTATGTATTTGTGGCTGTTGGAAGAATTTCCTACTGTAAAGACAGTCAACCACAAGTTTTTATTGGCCGGCCACACCCACATGGACGATGGAAAACACAGCATAATAGAGAGAGCTAAAAAACAAATAAAAAGTATCACCATTTTCTACAAATTTTCTACTACAAATGGGCGGCTGAAAGGCAAAGTGGTCTAAGTCACTTTTTTTGTCATTTTGAGTTATGGTCATATTTGGATTGCCAGCAGCTGATTTCATTTTATGGCAAAGAGACCCAAGTCGTAGTTCGCCTAAAAATCCGCTAGAGCGCAGAAGCTTACTGTGCCAGTTTGCCTGAAATCGATTTGTTCATTCACTTGTCATACCAGCTGAGGCTTGAAACAGTTTGCTTTCTTTTGCCAATTATTGTTGTGTTTATAAAGTTCACGGTGATGGAAGACGATGATACACCTAGTGAGTCTAGCGTTCTTCAGTACTCAGGAATCAGATGACTTCCAACCTTCTGATGAATTTAGTTCAGGTAAGAAAATAAATAATTATGAACCTAACCTCAAAACTTGTACCGGGCTGGGCCTAGATCTACACATTACTAGGTACTTTTTTTAGAGCGTACAGCTATAGTTCAATCTGTATAAACGAATATGTGTTTTTAGTTACAGATGACTCTCGGCACTCTGGAAACCCTGAAAATTCTGCTGGTGATGGTGATGGCGAAGGACATGATGAAGTGATTCCAGTTGCTGTTCAAGAAGAGCCATCCAAAAGGACACGAAAACGTCAAAGAAGAGAAAGCAAGCGACAAATTAGAAAGAAGCAAAGGAATTCTGGTTCGTCCTATAAAACAGAGAAAGGTAAAACAGTTGTAGCAAAATTATTTAGAAATACTCCGTGCTTGTGCAAAAAGAAATGTGACAATAACATTGATGAAGAAACAAGGAAACATGCTTTTTCAGTTTTTTGGAAGTTGGGATCTTTCAAATTGCAAAATGCCTATTTGTGTGGCTTGGTTAAGCAAGAAATCCCAAAATGTAAATCTTTAATGAACTCCTCAGTGCTGTACTTTCTTCTTCCTCGAACAAGGCTAGGTCGTACCCAAAACCTCCTTGGGCGGCGACGACGGTCCAGCTGGTTAGCAACTGTGGCAATGATAATTGCAGTAGCAGCCGCCACAGCATCTTCTTCATCACTCATTTTTTAGTTATAAGTAAATTAAAACCACTTCACTAATCTACGAGATGAATGTCGCTCGACACGTCCACATGTACTGGCCAATGTGGACAGGCCGAAATTCGAACGTGTCGATCGACATAGTGTGGACGCAGCTTTACGACAGTGAAGATTATAGGTTACCTTACTCGAAAGTTAGTTTCGTTTTTTATTTATGTGATTTTGAAGTGTTTTAACATGAGTGACAAAGATCCAACATATTTTCGTAATCCTGATAATTTAACTATCAGTGAAATCGACAGATATGCTCTTTACGACTCTCAATCTGATGAGTACAGTAGTGGCGATAGTTTTAGGCCGAGTGGAAATGAATCAAGTGATGAAGATGAGTTTGATAACACCACGCTCGAGAACAGTTCTGTCTTTGACATTACTTAAGCCGAGCCCAATAATGCATCACCTGCTGCCAGTGATAACGATCTTGCTATACCTGGTCTTAGCCATATAAACAGTCTACCCTCAGCTAAACCAACTTCTCGTCGAGGGAAAAAAGCTTTTCGTCCTGTTTTGCAATGGAGTTAATTGCCCCAATTAAAAACATTTTTATTTAATGAACCAACGGGTTTAAGAATTCCTCCACCAGGTAATAAACCAATAGATTGGTTTAGACTTATTATTGATGATGTGTTTCTTCAAAGTATTGTCAAAGAAACCAATAGTTACGCAGAAAAGGTGTTCTTATCTGAACAAACTAAAGAAAAGTCACGAATATGTCAATGGAAAGATATGACTTTGCAGGAATTTAACATATTCTTTGGTCTTTTGTTTCATACTGGAATTGTCCGTTTGCCACAACTACAACATTATTGGAGTACAGACAAGTTATTCAAAACATTTTTTGGTGAGTACATGTCACGAGACCGATTTTTGTTAATTTTAAGATGTTTACATGTTGTTTACTGTGATGAAAATAATGATCGATTACATAAAATAAAACCTGCTGTTGACTATTTCAACAACAAAATGTTGTGTATATACTCACCCAGTAAAGAGTTGTCGTTAGATGAGTCTATGGTTCTATTTAGAGGCAGACTTAAGTTTAAACAATACATTAAGAATAAAAGACATAAATATGGAGTAAAGCTATACATTCTTGCTGAACCAAATGGACTAGTAATGAAGTTTGCCGTGTACGCAGGTGCTATAGACATTTTGTCTGGAGAAGGACATGCCGAGAAAGTAGTGTTACACTTGATGGAACCATGGCTTGGAAAAGGGTATTCAATTTTTGCTGACAACTTCTACAACAGTATTTCTCTGACAAAATCTCTTATAGAGAAAAGAACCTACATTACAGGAACCCTACGATCAGACAGGAGTAGGTGTATCAAAAGATGTGATAACTAAAAAACTTAAGAAAGGCGAAACGGTGGCAAAATACCATGATGGTACAATGGTAGGGAAGTGGAAGGATGTAAGAGAGGTGGTTTATATTAGTAACCAGTATGAAAATGACATGAATCTGTCCGTGAACCGATGGGGTAAGGAAAGAATTAAGCCCTTACCTTAAGCCCTTATCAGTGGATAGGAAGGATCGGCTCATGAGCTACTATCCATGTGAGCGGAAGACCATGCGATGGCACAAAAAGCTGCTGATCCACATTTTACAAATGGGTATCCTCAATGCTTTTATTTTGTATAACAAGTTTGTTATTGGCAAGAAAATGACAGTGCTGGACTTTAGATTGGATATCGTGAAAAACCTTCTAGGGCCTGACAGGGAACATCAACATGAAGAAGAGGAAGACAACGAGGGGGAAGTGAAGCACCTACCTACAAAGCTGCCTTTGAATGACAAAGGAATCAGAGCAAGAAAAAAGTGTAAAGTGTGTACTCGTAACGGACGAAGAAAGGATACAACATACCAGTGCAAAGCTTGTCCAGAAACACCAGCTTTGTGTCTTCAAGACTGTTTTGCTAGTTATCACGCCTAGAAGATGTACCGTATGACGATAACACATGGGGGTGGTGACTTCTGAGGTCGTAGTAATAAAATACTAGAAATATAAAGTTTACTTATAAGTTCAGTTTAATTACGAAACTTAAAAAGCACCACTTTTAGATGGTAAAGGAAAAGTTATGTAATGCCCACGTTGCTGCCAATTAGAATATAAATAACTAAAAAGTATATCTTCTAGGTGGGCCTAAAATATCCAATGTTCTATTGAATTATGCGTACGACGTTTTATTTTACAAAAAACAATGATATTTCACTTCCCTTCGCAATAGGTAGACTCACAACCCGGGTGTCGGCGTCTTGGCACGAGACATTGAAGCAGTAGTCTAAAAACGGTTATTTCTAGAAGAGGAGTAGAGTTGGAAGTGTAGCCATCTATTCAAACAACACGTGAGGAACATCAGCTACGTAAACTCGCCTAAAACAAATTCGCGACGGTATTACCATTTAATGATACAAATTACTATTTATAACAACGTGCTCGTCGCCATAAGGACGACGCCACAACCTTTATCTATCTCAATCAAGCAAATAAAAGATCTTCAAGGGTAAGTTACTTTACTATTCACATCTTTTACTTTACGTTACATTCATTTTATACGTTTGGCATCAAAGGGCTAATTTAATAATACGAAAAGATAAATTTTACTTACGGACAAAGCGCGCGAGGTCTGATCGGTTACGTAGTTGGGCTGCTACAAAGGGTTAGAAGAAAAAATTCATACGCGTGCCAATTAGGTAGTTTACTCCGCCCAATAATTTAGTTCCGGAAACATTGGATGTAAAATAATATTATATTATACTGGCTGATTAGGTTGCGAAATTTACATTGTATGAAATTTAATTAACTAATTTACGGTACAGAATATCCCCCCCTGTTTTGATTTCGCAACCTAGTTAGTCGCTTTACTTTAAACATATTCGAAATAACAAACTTAATTCAACCTTTTATTCATTACATAAATTCAAATTCAACCATAACAATACGATAGCGCGGGGTTTCAAAAGTTTTTCTATGAAATCCGCTAGATCGCATGCCAATGCAGTTCTATGACTGCTCGCTTAGGGACCAAAAATAGAAAATCAATTTAGGCAAACTATTTTCATGCAGTGCACGTTGCAGCGTTTTTTTAGAATTTGCGGGTCGTTGCAAGAATAAGGGCATTTTAAGGCGATTAAATCGTAAAACAAGTGTAGTGTAGTGTTTTTGTTATATAGGCGCCACATTCATACTTCTTTTTTGGCATTCATACCAGTGTTTTGTGTATAGTGTTTTGCCATTAAATACCCTGAGACTTGCGGACAAGTTACCAATATGGATCGAATACTTTGGAATGAAACGTCCCCCTCACGAGAAGCTAAGTCTCACATTTCTTATTAATACTGCATCACTCTTTATATATATTTACATACAACATCCTATACATCTTACATCTACATGAATTTTAATACTTCAAATATATCTACAAAATTCAAAATTCAACATTTCGGCATACATACAAAATACAGACAATTTTTCATCTTTGATTCCCTCATTACAAACAGTCAGGATCAACTTTGTCTCATTTCTTTATACTAAGTCTATTTACAAATTCTTTTTCTATATTTTATTTCCATTGATACATTCGTTAAGAATTCACCAAACAGTTAACTTCCTGGATTTTATCTTATCTTTTAAATTTGGCAGCAAGTGGTTCCTTAAGCTAAGGGATGCTACAAAATTTTTTTTTTATTTATACAGAACAGGTCTTAATTTAATTTTAAATCTACAATATGAACCTTTTTTACATTCAAAACATTTTCAGTGTGTTGTACAATACAAGTTACAGGGCTTAAAAAATATAAAATTCTATAAATTCCTACATATTTTGGTGCTAATTTTGCACAAAACTTTTCTACCTTATTGCTTAAATAGTGGGTTCTAATCCATACTAAGGAATGCAACTTAAAGGGATGTTTTACATTTTGCTCTGAGTACTTTTGTCTATTACTGTTATGTGCTATACTCCTTTTTACATTCACCACAGCTCTCTTTAAATTGTTTACAACAGTTTCCTTGGACAAATTCTCACCAATTAGATCATTTAGCTTCCATAAATTAGATAAAGCATTATTACAGGAATGATTAAACATTAAATCAAAGGCAGCAAAACCTGTGCTTTCATTATGGGCGGTGTTTAAACTTAATTGTATATAGCCTAGGTCATTATCCCCAATTACTATGACAGTTGTGATAGAAACTACGTAATAATGTAGATATGTTTCTAATATGCCTTTCTGATTGATTTCCATTAGCCCTGTAAGGCGCTAGTCTACGGTGTTTCAATAAAATTCTTAAATAAGAACTTCTTAAAATACAGTGATGTAAAATATGCGGCATTGTCTGACACTATTATTTTAGGTACAGAAAAGTTGTTAAAAATTATGCGGTCTAATTTATTACATATTTCAGCACTCTTACATTCCCTCAAAGGGATTAGCCATAGAAATTTACTGGCGGCATCTACAACTACAAGTAAATATACATTGCTGTTTCTATTTCTCACTAAGGGACCTAAAAGATCTATGAATAAACAATCCATATTGTTCTAAATGGCACAGATACTAATTCGCCTTCATATTTTTCTTTGGCACACTTTACTCATTTTACAAACATTACATGTTTTCACTTTTGCCTTTATAATTTCGTCTAAATCAGGTCTATAAAAATACTGATTAATTTTTCTTTGCGTTCTAGCAATGCCTAAATGACCTCCTATTAAAGAACTGTGGAAGAATTCATATACTAAATCAATTAACTGTACAGGCAAAAATATCTTACTCTTACTTTTTACATTCCTTTTGTACATCAGTAAATTGTTTTTTATAAAATAACATAAATTGTTACTATTGCTTTTTACAGATTGAATGATTTGCTGAGTTTTCTTTATCTTGAAGTTTATATTTTTTCTAAATCTTTAAACGCTAATGGCAAATCATTAATTAACAACCACAAATTTATCCTTGTTATTGCACTTATTATTTATCTGCATTTTAGTGCTTTACATTAGATGTTGGTTTTACATTTTTGCCTTCGGGAGGAGTTTGAATGGCAGAAGGAAATCGATAATCTATTTTTATCCTGGTCTGGACCGTTCCGGCAGTCACTGGGGCTCGGATCAGCTGTTCCCGTCGACTCGCCCTCAAACATACGTGAAAGGGCGTCTGCCAGCGCATTATCGGTGGAACTTTTAAATTCCACCTCAAATGGCAAATTCAAAATCCTCTCGATCCACCGGGCAAGTCCTTCCTACCTTCCTTTTGTGATTGAGGACATAGGACAAAGCTTGGTTATCAGTTATTAATTTAAAGGTTCTTACTTCTAAAAATTCGTGCCATTTTTTCTATGCAAATTAGTGCACTCAAAGCTTCTTTTTCATAAACAGTATATATTTTAATTCGGCATCAGTAAATTTCCTAGAGTAATAGGCTATTGGCATTAATTCATTTTGGTCGTTTTCCTGTAACAAACAACCACCTGCGGCTATTCCACTGGCATCTGTCATTACTATAAATTGCTTTGAAAAATCGGCTAACTGGAGTACAGGAGGAATTCATTATAGCTTCTTTAACTTTACAAACGAATCTTGACATTCACCTTGTCCAAACAAATTTAGCGTTTTTTTTTCCTTCTTAAACGATTTAAAGGATTACATAATTCGGCATAATTATTTATAAATTTTGAAAAGAAATTGGGTCATACCTAAAAACTGTGAAATTTGTTTGGCGTTCTTAGGCGGCATAAATTCTCTTATACTCCTTGTTTCGCTCGGGATCTATAGTTTACTGTATTATTTTTTATTAAGTTCCCCAAAAAGGAGATTTCCTCAAAACAAAACTTTGCTTTCTCTAGGTTTGCCGTTAAGCCATGTTTGCTTAGTCTATTTACAATCTCTCTGACATGTACTAAATGCGAATCAAGGTCTTTACTGTACACTAAGATATCATCACAAAAATTTTATCACATATTTAAATTTTATATTGTCTAGGACTTTGTCCAGATAGGCGGACAATACAGCACTACCAACATGTAAACCAAAAGGTACTCGTTTAAATTTATATTTACCAAATATAGTGCTAAATGAGGTAAGATCTTGACTATCAGGTGATAATGGACATTGCAAAAAACTTTTTCTTAAATCTATTATTGAAAAATATTTGGCTCCACTAAGATGTTTGATAATAATTATTTAAATCACCAATGGAAAATCATTTTCTGTAACTTTTTTATTTAATTCGGTATAATTGACTACAAGTCCTGTCCCTTTTTTGGTTAAAAAAGGCTGGACTGGAGTAGGCTGAAGTACTGGGTTCAATTATTCCTTGGTCCAACCAATCCTGTATTATTGTTTTCATCTTATTTACAGTAGGAGGGCTCATAAAATAAGGCCTAATATTTACAGGTGTGGGGTCATTTTAGAACTAATCTCACTTCCAAATCTAGAGCCTCTCCTAATTTTTGATTAAAAAACATTTGGAAAATCCCCTATAAGGTTTTGTATCTCAGCCTCCGCTCTAGTGCACCCTATTTTTACATCAATGCTGTTTACTTCATGTTCAAAAGGCTGTTGTCCTGACAATAGTTATTTTTCTCATTACAATTGAATTTAAAATAACATGAATCCCCATCAAGATCTAAAATTAATTTGCTATTAGATATAAATGGGTTTCCCAATACAATGTCCCCATTTTAAATTATCCAATACAATAAATTTTACTTTCCAACAAAATTTAGAAAATTTTTATCTTAGCATAACAGTAACCGAAACATTTTATTTCAGTGTTATTTGCAGCAAACAAACATTCTATCATCTGACTTCATTAATTTAGAAACATTTTTTATTCAACAATAGGCTATCATAAAATTCTTCACTAATTATATCTCTTGTAGCACCAGTATCTAATAAGCAGTTTTGTTTTTTACATTTTTACCCACTATAGCTTCAATTAAAGGCATATTGTTACACTGTCTAACATTTAGTCTTAAATTAGGTTTTCTATAGTTTAATTTACTCCAATTTTTAATTACCTTACCATAGACTCTCATAAAATAGTGTTTTTTCTTTTCTTACTGTATTACTATTTATAAAATTATTATTCTTAAACTTATGAAACCGGGGAGGGATATTTTTAGGTGTTGTGTGTAATACCACTCCCCTATCGACTAGTTTTTTGGATTCCTAAAACAATATTGTGCTAAGTGACCAGGCCTATTACAATTGAAACATAACTTTGGGTTTTTGACAGTAGGCCTACTTTTTCTAAGTTCAACATGTGGTGGATACATGTTGTTAACATATGTCCTTACTTAAATTGTCCCTTAAGTTATCATTAAAGGTTTATATTGTTACTAGCCTATACACACATTTTCCAAATCTGTAAAACAAATGGATTGTTTTAAAAAATCAACCTTATTTCTATCTGTAGGCTTAATACCTCTTTTATACAAGTTACCAAGTCCTGTTCACTTATATTACACAATAAAACTTTGACTGAGCTCTTTGATGTCATAAGATGTATTCATACAGTGGCTCATCAAACCTTTGTGGCCTATAAACTAAATCTAGTCTCAGTCTTTCAATTAGGCCTACAGGGATAAAAGCACTAATTAATTCCCTGTGTAGATAGTTGACATTTGGCATGACAGACTTACACTGTATTATTTTGGCTAAAAAGTGGACCTTTTGCATAACATGGTAACAATGCTAAAATTTCATTTTCTGATAGGCTAGTTTCACATTTTAGTTTTAACAAAGTTTCAAAAAGTTTATTAGCTCAGGTACTAACTAAGCCATTTGTTACTGTAAAATTTTGTAAATAACATTCTACAGAGTTGTTTAACTATTAAACATATTTAAACCAGACATAGGTTTGACTAATACAATCATTGTTTGCATTATAAATAGGCATTATAGGCAAAGTGGGGGTACTGGCAGTAGGCTGTGATATTGTTGGTGGTTGTACAGGAAAATAGGGCCTATTTGTTCTTTCACTGCCTGTTCCATAGCCTCATCTTGTTCTAAATGATTCATTTAAATTGGCTTCTAACACTTTAAGCTGTTCTAGGTTCACTGTAGGTAGCAAGTTTTTAGCTAACTGTTGTTCAACAATTTACTAGCCTACACTTTAAAAGCTGATAAAGTTTCACTATGTACAGAACTTAGTTCAAGCTGGTTGTCTAAAAGTAAAAACGGTTTATTAAATGTTTACACTTTTCTTGGAATTTGGTGATTTCTAAAGGTGAACTAGCACTGTTCAATTCGCTGCACCCATGTTCTAATAATATCACTTTTTCACTGAGAAGTTTTACTTCCTGATTGTGGTCTATTTTTAATAGGCTACTAGGAGTAGGTAAAATAATTGTTTCTCCAAACACTGTCTTAAGGACTTTCTGAGTTCATTTACTGTACTGTCACTATTTAATTTAATACCTCTAGATATCAGTTCAAATACCAACTCATCTTTAGACAAATATTCTATTTTAATGGCAGGCATTTGTGGCGTTTTCACTCAGTTTTCACACCCAGTTGATGGCAGAGTAGGCACATCAATAGCAGAGTGGCGCAATAAAGAATGTGTACCGTATGACGATAACACATGGGGGTGGTGACTTCTGAGGTCGTAGTAATAAATACTAGAAATATAAAGTTTACTTATAAGTTCAGTTTAATTACGAAAACTTAAAAGCACCACTTTTAGATGGTAAAAGGAAAAGTTAATGTAATGCCACGTATGCTGCCAATTAGAATATAATAACTAAAAAGTTAATATCTTCTAGGTGGGCCTAAAATATCCAATGTTCTATTGAATTATGCGTGACGACGTTTTTATTTTACAAAACAATGATATTTCACTTCCCTTCGCAATAGGTAGACTCACAACCCGGGTTTCGGCGTCTTGGCACGAGACATTGAAGCAGTAGTCTAAAAACGGTTATTTCTAGAAGAGGAGTAGAGTTGGGAAGTGGTAGCCATCTATTTCAAGACAACACGTGAAGATACATCAGCTACGTAAACTCGCCTAAAACAAATTCGCGACGGTATTTAGCCATTTAATGATACAAATTACTATTTATAACAACGTGCTCGTCGCCATAAGGACGACGCCACAACCTTTTATCTATCTCAATCAAGCAAATAAAAGATCTTCAAGGGTAAGTTACTTTACTATTCACATCTTTACTTTACGTTACATTCATTTTATACGTTTGGCATCGCAAAGGGCTAATTTAACTAATACGAAAAGATAAATTTTACTTACGGACAAAGCGCGCTGAGTCTGATCGGTTACGTAGTTTGGGCTGCTACAAAGGGTTAGAAGAAAAAAATTCATACGCGTGCCAAATTAGGTAGTTACTCCGCCCAATAATTTTAAGTTCCGGAACATTGGATGTAAAATAATATTATATTATACTGGCTGATAGGAAAAAATTTGCGAAATTTACATTGTATGAAATTGCGAATTTTAATTAACTAATTTACGGTACAAAGAAACGTTCTGTATATAGTGTAAATATTTGTAGTGATGAATTTATTATTGTGTTTCGATCCAGAGATGTAAGTAAAAGACATTCCATTCTATTATTATTATTAAATCAAGTGCTATTTGTCACTTAAAGCTCCTGGACTCGTTAACGCGTCTTCAGCACGTAGCGTCAATATGTGATGCTATATGCTGCCGACGCGTTTACGAGTCCATTATTAATTTTTTTCTAATAAGGTAAAATTCGTAATAAAGTTTATTTTTGTACCCAAGACAAATATTTTTGAGTGTCTACACATCGAAAAGTAAAATTTTTCTTTTCAGCACAGCCCTTCTTTTTTTCTTTTTATAAAGGGCATAAAACACGGAGGTTATCAATGCCCGTAGGGTTAACGGACACCTACACTTTAAAATATGGTGTCACGTTATCAGTACAAAGAATAGACAGCGGATCGCTGTCAAAGAAAATTATCACATTAAGACAATTACAAAAACAACAAGCAACAGAGGACTAAAACTAAATAACAAAAGTAGCCGAGAGGCTGTAAAGGGGCCCTATAGTTAAATGTCAGATAAAAAATAACGATAAAAAATATAACAGATATCTAATGCTAAAACCAGGTAAATTAATGAAGGTAGGTTGTAAAGGGACCCACCCTCACCAATAACAAATAAATAGAAATAAGGCAAAAGACACGTTGGTCATCAATGCCCGTTACCTTACGTGACACCTACATATTAAGATAGTGGTGTCTCTCACCTCACAGAAATTTTTAACTGTAAAAGGGCTTACCCTTGATTAAAACACAGAAATTTTTCTAACAGAATTTAAAAGATTGCACTTAGGCGTTGCTAGTTAAGAGCCTTAAAACTAAATAACAACTCAGGGGTGAACTGTAAAAGGGCTCACCCTTGCCTAAAACTAGCGGTTAAAATACGTTTACTAAAACTAATCAGGTACTATAGGACTCATATTCTGGACATTAATTTGGTACTCTCCAGAAAACCAAAGAGCTTTGTTAAAACATCTTCTTTGTCACCAAGCAACTCATCTAACCGGCCTGGCAAACGATGTGCTCTCCTTTGCCCGGTGTAGAGGCGGCAGTCTATCAACACGTGGCTGACGTTTAACGCCATGTTACACTCCGCACACTGCGGTGGATCGCCACGACTCATTGTCACTTGATCCCACGATACATTCCACTGATGTTGTAGTCGTGACTTTACAATCGGCTTTAGATCGGACGCGATTGATCGCCTAGTACATGGAGTCAGAGAGATTGCCTCCTTTGCTGCCCTATCTGCGATCTCGTTACCAGGTATTCCGGTATGTCCAGGTACCCATAATAACGTAATTTCGATACCCCACATCATCTCGCTCAAAGCGTAGCGGATCTTACGAACCAGGACATGTTTGGAGTACATGTCCTTGATAGCCAGCAGACCGCTTAGCGAGTCCGAGCACACTACCACCCTATTTGTTCTTGGACATACAATATTTAAAGATTTCAAGATAGCAGTTAGTTCTGCTGTGTATATTGAAGATTCAGGAGTGAGGCAGAATTTGTACTCTCTATTGGAAGTGACAAAGGCACAACCCGTTCCTGCCTCACTCTTTGAGCCATCCGTGTAGATGACATCGCAGGGTGAACAGGATGACAAAATTTCTCTACAGGCGCTTGTGGACAACAGTGATGCGTCTTGCTTGTCCAACTGTAATAACGACAGTATTACATTGGGAGTTCTGAATGTCCATGGTGGCCTATCCATCTCGTGACATACTTCAACATCAATCGCTCTCATGTCCACTTCTGCGAGATGTAACAGGATTCTAATGCCAAAAGGTGCGGGGGCATTAGGTTTATTGTGGTACAAGGGAGCAAGCGATGTGTCTAGGACTACCTCAAAGGCCGGATTTTCTGGCCTTGATTTTAAACTAAAAAAATAGTTCATAGCCAATTGAACACGTCTGAAAGATTGGGATGGCTCACCACTCTCAGCTAACAGACTGACAACGGGGCTGGAACGAAAAACACCAGTAGCCAATCTGACAGCAGAGTGATGGATTGAGTCCAACATTTTAAGGGCTGTTGGCTTGGCAGAAGAATAAACCTGGGATCCATAATCAATACAAGATCGAATATATGCCTTGTAAAACTGAAGCATGCATTTTCTATCTGCACCCCATTTCGTTCCGCTTAAAGCTCTCATCGCGTTAAGTCTCTTCAGGCATTTCGTTTTAAGTTCTTTAATGTGCGGAACCCACGTCAGTCTGTAATCAAACCACAACCCCAGGAATTTCACACAGCGACTCGCTGGGATTATTATTCTATTTATCCTAAGAGTTGGATCAGCGACGTTCCTCAGTCGAGAAAAAGTTATACATTTAGTCTTTGAAGGAGAAAAAGAAAACCCGGTTTGGTTGCTCCAATCTTCAAGACGATGGATGGTGAGCTGAAGGTACCTCTCTGCAGTAGCCATCCTCCTGCCAGGGACAAACACAGCAAAGTCATCTACGAATAGAGAGCATCTGACAGGAGCTCTGACGCAGGAAGTGATGCTGTTTATGGCCACAGCAAAGAGAGTACAGCTAAGGACACTCCCTTGAGGTATACCGTTCTCAAGAATTTTGGTGTCGGACAAATGAGTTCCTAGTCTTACATTAAAAGAACGCTCATCCATAAAACCTTTAATAAAATATAGCATATTACCACCGACGCCCCAATTTGAAAGGGTGTTTATAACTCCCCTACGCCAAGCTGTATCATACGCTTTTGTTATATCGAAAAATACAGCAACAAGTTGCCTCCGTTCAAGAAAAGCATTCAGGATTGACGATTCCAGGCATACTAGGTGGTCTAGAGTTGAACGGCCTTGACGGAAGCCACATTGCTGTGGAGACAGGAGATTATTGTGTTCTAGGAACCATACCAGTCTACGATTTACCATCCGCTCCAGTATCTTACAAAGACAACTGGTAAGCGAGATAGGCCTGTAGCTAGTAGGGGAGAACTTGTCTTGGCCAGGTTTGTACAATGGCACAACGTAAGAGTTACGCCATGAACTTGGAAAGCTGCGTTCTTGAAAAATTCTATTGAAAAGGGACAAGAGGCACGCTTTAACCTCTACAGGAAGGTTTCTCAACATGGCGTAGTGGATGTCGTCAGCACCGGGAGCTGAGTTTATAATGGGAGAAATAGCAGATTCTAGTTCGTCAAGGGAAAACAATAAATTTAAGGGACTTATATAGTTATTGTCATTTAAGGGCTGTGCTTCATGTTGTATTTTATATCGCTGGAACAAAGGACTGTAGGACGTCGTCCTCGACACGTTAGAAATGGACGAGGCCAGAGCGTTTGCCACATCTTTCGGCTCGGTTAATATGATGTCGTTCACCATTAAGCCAAGAATAGGCAGAGGTGGCTGTTTTCCGCAAACTGCCTTTAGTCTCCTCCACACCAGAGATAAAGGGGTGGTACGGTTTATCGAAGAAGTGAATTCCTTCCACGAATTTCGTCGACATCTTTTAAATATGAGACGAGTTTTAGCTCTGGCAAGACGAAATCGTTCGAGGTTTTCCTCGGTCGGAGATCTATTAAATATCCGCAAAGCTTTCCTGCGCTCCCGAAGCGATATCCTACATTCTTCTGTCCACCAAGGTACGTTTCTTCTTTTGATGATTCCTGTTGTTTTTGGAATACTTTCCAGAGCGGCGCTTGAAATGGCAACTGTTATATTGTTGACGGCGGAGTCTATATCTACTGATGTTGAAACATCTGGTGCCTGTAAAACTTGTTTAAATTTGCTCCAATCTGCCTTATCAAGCACCCATTTAGGTCTTTGGGATACATTACATGGAATATCGAGAACTTTAGTTATGACCGGTGCATGGTCGCTACCGTAAAGGTCAGAGTAAACTGACCAATCGAAGCGGTAAGCAATTTGTGGTGAGCACACGGTTAGGTCTAATACTGACCAGGAACCTGTTCTCGGGCAAAGATAAGTTGGCGAGCCATCGTTCAATAAAACAAGGAATATTAACGGACTGCGAAGCCATCTGGAAGACCTGAACCTACTAGCATCACAAATAAAACCAAATGTCATATGTATTCAGGAGACCAAGCTTAGCCGTGCATGCCAATTTTCCATCAGGGGATGGGATATCTTCCGCCATGACAACCATAATGACGGACATGCATGTGGAGGAGTTATGGTTCTCGCAAATCCTTCTCTGAATACAGTGGAGGTACCTTTGAACACACCTCTACAAGTAATATGCATATGGTATGAGGGAGGGGTTCTGTTGGCACCCTTTGACCGTTCGACCACTTTAGAGGAAATTTTTTGATTCAGCCCTGACACAAGTTTTTGGCGTACTTCCGTAGATAAATTTTTCTTTCCCGTCACGCTGGAACCTCCAGCATTAGGGGTTTTTAAAAATTGAGCAGCAACCTGCCCTTCAGAAGACTGTTGCTTGTTTAAAGTGTTTCGTCCTTTGGGTTGAGTAGGTGTAGCCGGTCTTACAGACACAGAAGGTGCAAGGTCTGATACATCAGTGCCTCCACTACGTGGGAAGGTCTTGGCACTAATTTGTTGTACTAAGGCAGCAACCTGTTGGGTTAGTTCTCTAACCATGCCTTCCAGAGCTGAGCAGGAAGAACACGGTTTCGGTTGCACAGGGACAGAGGCAGCCTGAGAATAGGATACGTCCTTCTTCGGGGTTTGCCCAAGTCGTTTCCTATATTCCTTACGAGCATCGCCGAAAGACAATTTCTCGCTAGTGACTATTTTTAGCACTTCCTTTTCTTCGATGTATACTTTACAGCTGCGAGAGCTTGAAGGATGCTTGCCCTTGCAGTTGACGCACTGTTCTTCGCCACCGGCACAGTCCTTGTCACTGTGACCACTTTTTCCACAAAGACTACACGTTTCAGGGTTATTGCAAGTTTTGCTTGAGTGTCCAAAACGTTGACATCTATAGCACCTCTGAGGATTTCTAAAGTATGGACGAACTTGTAGGGAAAGATATCCTGCTCTAATTGTGGCTGGTGGGTGAGGAAGGGCAAAAGTCAAAATGTGACCTGGTGTAGGTGTCGGTACACCGTGTTCAACCTTCATTATTCTCACCACATCAGTCACAAGACAATCTTTCAGTTCTTCTTTCAATTCTTCAATTGAGCAACAGAGCATATCGCGACAGAATACAATTCCTTTGCAGAAATTTAATGTCTCATGAGGATGGACAACGACTTCTACTTTGTCGTAAAAGGATCTCATGGAGAGAAATTTCTGAGCCTGTGGAGCGTTCGCAGCCTCTACCAAGATGCTTCCATTACGAAGCTTCCTAACAGAAGACGGCGAGCCGCCCACTCCGACTAGAGCCTTGTTAACAAGGAAGGGGCTCACCTTTGCCAAGTTCTGAGATTCGTCTTTGTGTTTAAATACTAGAAAAAGTGGGGTGGGTAGATTTTGAATATTTATTTTCTTATCTGCAGTTTTTCTCTGTTTGTTTGTTTCCTCTTCAGATTCTGAAGAGAGGGCACGCTTCTTTTCCAGATCCATACTAGAATCTCTTTCTACAACTCTATTTTTTTGTTCTTGAGAAGGGTTTAAGGTAGCCATTCAATATATGAACCAGCGCATCGTGATTAAAGGTGCAGGCCGAGACATCGGGAACGGGTATACCCTCGGGAACCTGTCAGCCAAAGCTTGGCAGGGCACCCTACCCCAGTTCCCCCGGGCCCGATGTTATCTCGTTTAACCGAGTCGGGAATTCACGCACGACTCGGGCTCGCACGTGGCAACAGAAATCTCCGACATTTCTGTCCAATAATCACTTCCTGACCAGGGACCGAAGTGGCTGGCACCAGGATTCATACTACCGTTTGCTTCGGCAGAGCAAGCTCACATCAGCTCTCTTCTGCTACACCTTCTCAGAGTGTAGCAGTTCAAGCACTCCCCACAAACAATAGCACGATCCAGTCACGAAAAGGGAGGAATTAGGAATAGGTAGGATTTATGGATGAGACAGGGGAAAGTGCCAGGATTGGAGATGTGTCTGGCACTAACTCGGGGTACGAAAGGTCGCCAACCTTTAAACGTCAGAGTAAGACGTCCCCCTACGGGCGACGCACTGTTCTTCGCCACCGGCACAGTCCTTGTCACTGTGACCACTTTTTCCACAAAGACTACATGTTTCAGGGTTATTGCAAGTTTTGCTTGAATGTCCAAAACGTTGACATCTATAACACCTCTGAGGATTTCTAAAGTATGGACGAACTTGTAGAGAAAGATATCCTGCTCTAATTGTGGCTGGTGGGTGAGGAAGGGCAAATGTCAAAATGTGACCTGGTGTAGGTGTCGGTACACCGTGTTCAACCTTCATTATTCTCACCACATCAGTCACAAGACAATCTTTCAGTTCTTCTTTCAACTCATTAATTGAGCAACATAGCATATCGCGACAGAATACAATTCCTTTGCAGAAGTTTAATGTCTCATGAGGATGGACAACGACTTCTACTTTGTCGTAAAAGGATCTCATGGAGAGAAATTTCTGAGCCTGTGGAACGTTCGCAGCCTCTACCAAGATGCTTCCATTACGGAGCTTCCTAACAGAAGACGGCGAGCCGCCCACTCCGACTAGAGCCTTGTTAACAAGGAAGGGGCTCACCTTTGCCAAGTTCTGAGTATCGTCTTTGTGTTTTAATACTAGAAAAAGTGGGGTATGAAGATTTTGAATATTAATTTTCTTGTCTGCAGTTTTTCTCTGTTTGTTTTTTTTCCTCTTCAGATTCTGAAGAGAGAGCACGCTTCTTTTCCAGATCCATAGAATCTCTTTCTACAACTCTTTCATTTTTTTTGTGCTTGAGAAGGGTTTAATGTAGCCATTCAATATTTGAACCAGCGCGTCGTGATTAAAGGTGCAGGCCGAGACATCGGGAACGGGTATACCCTCGGGAACCTGTCAGCCAAAGCTTGGCAGGGCACCCTACCCCAGTTCCCCGGGGCCCGATGTTATCTCGTTTAACCGAGTCGGGAATTCACACACGACTCGGGCTCGCACGTGGCAACAGAAATCTCCGACATTTCTGTCCAATAATCACTTCCTGACCAGGGACCGAAGTGGCTGGCACCAGGATTCATACTACGTTTGCTTCGGCAGAGCAAGCTCACATCAGCTCTCTTCTGCTACACCTTCTCAGAGTTTAGCAGTTCAAGCACTCCCCACAAACAATAGCACGATCCAGTCAGGAAAAGGGAGGAATTAGGAATAGGTAGGATTTATGGATGAGACAGGGGAGTGCCAGGATTGGAGATGTGTCTGGCACTAGCTCGGGGTACGAAAGGTCGCCAACCTTTAAACGTCAGAGTAAGACGTCCCCCTACGGGCAGTTTGAAACACTGAATCCTTGAAATATGACATATTGGACCTAAATGTAGTAGAAAGGCTAATTTCTGAAATAGCTGTTTGTCGACATTGCTTTAGTCCGTTGAACCTCTCGGTTACAAAAAGGACAGGCCTAGCATTTAGTCTAAGTTTGGAGTGTACCAATGAAAACTGTAAAAAGGTTGTCAGTGAAAAGAATTGTAAACAAGGCACAGTTAGGTTAGACCAACCTGAAAAAGTGGTAAAGTGTATGATGTCAATATCCGATTCGTTTATGCACTTCGCAGCATTGGCGTGGGCCAAGAAACGAGTGAGTTGTTTGCTGGAGTTATGAACCTACCTAGGCCTTCCAAATTTGCCAAATACAACAAGATGCTGCTGTCTTTTACAAAAGTGGTGTGTGTAGAGACCTTTAAAGAGGCTGTTGAAAGAGCAGTAGTACAAAATGATAAAAAACGAGACATTGCATGCGCCTTCGATGGCACCTGGCAGCGGCGGGGGTTTTCAAGTCTTAATGGAGTCGTAACGGCTACAAGCATCACTACGGGACAGGTCATCGATGTTGAAATCTTGTCAAAGTACTGTACATGTAAAAATAAAGCAGCATACATCTATCTGCATTGCGAACTACTCAGGAGCCAGTGGGGGGATGGAGGTTGAAGGCGTTACCAAAATTTTCAAGAGAAGTAAGGAAGAAGCTGAAGGAGCTTATAGGCCCTAGGAAAGAAAATATAAACGTGAGAAGGATAACGAAGATTAAGAATGGAATCATGATTGAAGTGACATCTAAAGAAGAAGTGAAGAGATTAGTAGAAGATGAAGGTATGAGGGGAGAAGGTATAGAAGTTAAGGCACCGGACATAAAGAGACCTATGATTATGATTTATGACATAGAGATGAGCCTGAAGGACGAGGAAATTGCGCAAGAAATTTATGAGCGTAACCTGAAGGAGGATATGACTGAGGAAGAGATGACGGAAGGATTTAAGATAAGAAGCCGTAGGGAAGAAGGATAGGGAGTGTGATTGCAGAATGCAGTGTGAGGTGCGAAATTTGTTAAGAAGGAGAGAAAGACTGTACATTGGATGGTCATCTAATAGGGTAAAGGATTACATTGACTTGCCCAAATGCTGCTATAAGTGTCAACGTTTTGGGCATGTGGCGAAATACTGCACGGGCAAGAAGGCATGCCCGAGATGCAGCGAAGAGCACGATGTCAAGGACTGTAGAGTGCAGGAAGAGGCTCCATGGAAGTGCGTTAATTGCGAAAGAGATGGGAGAGTTGAACTGAATCACGATGTAAGATGGAAAGAATGCCCGAATTATAAGAAAGCAGAGAAGAGATACCTAGAAACGGTCGCTTATGATTAGGATCGGCCAGGTGAATTGTGGAAGAGGACTGGCAGCTACAGGAGAATTGACTAAAAGAGCTAGGAAAGAAGGATGTAATTTGATT
Source organism: Homalodisca vitripennis (assembly GCF_021130785.1). NCBI lineage: Eukaryota > Metazoa > Arthropoda > Insecta > Hemiptera > Cicadellidae > Homalodisca > Homalodisca vitripennis. The sequence goes on from NW_025776568.1 coordinate 83,524, forward strand.
TGCCTACAGGAACCCTACTCACTGGGGAGCTGGGAAGATAAATGTTGTAAATGGAAGATGCTACTACGACAGAGAATTAGGAAGAGAACAAATTTGGGCGGCGGTTGTAATTTTAGATGAAGAGACGGAAGCTATTATAATGGACCAAGAGTCTGATGGATGCTGTGTCACTGTTGATGAGTAGAAGGGAGCTGACCATATTAAGTATCTATTGTAAAAGACAAGGAGAATTCAGAAATGAAGGAAGAAAGATTGCAAGAGTCTTGAGAAGGAAAGGTGGGAGAAGAACCATAATTGCGGGAGACTTTAATGCAAAGTCAAGGATGTGGTACGCAGGAGAGACGGATGAAAAAGGGGAGCAAGTTGAAGAGATGGTTTTTGCCGAAGGATTGGACATCATTAACGAAGTGAGTGAATGGACAACTTTTGAAGATTCGAGAGGCGGCACCTCAAACATAGACCTGACCCTCGTAACAGGAGATGTAAGGGAGAAGATAAGAAGCTGGAAGGTGAAGGAGGAGTTAATAAGTGATCACAGGATGATCGTGACGGAAATAAGGTGGGAAAGTGAAGGAGAAGCAGAAGGCGAAGAGATAGATGAAAGATTTTCTTGGAACCTGAGATGAGCTAACTGGAGAAGGTTTAAGGACATGATGGTACGAGGGAGAAGGATATGGAGAGAAGGAGAAGGTGAAGGAGAGACCGGTGAGGAGACATTTCGAAGATTGGAAGAGAGACTCTTAAAAGCGGCTAAGGAGTCTATACCAAGGCTAGGACAGGAGAGACAGAAGGTGTCCGTGGTGGACGGATGAGCTAGACGAAATTAAGAGAATAATGCGGTCTAGACTGCAAAGATGGAGAAGAAGAAGAGATGATGAGAACAGAAGGATGTACATAGAGGTGAGAAGGCAATACGTGAAGGAGATAAAGAAGGCAAAGAAAGATTACTGGGAAAGAAGGCTAACAGAAGGAGAGGAAAACCCGTGAGGTCATGCCTACCGGGTCATAGCAGGCAAACTTAAAAGTGATGTTCTGTTGGGAGGGCTAAGGCGGCCAAATGGAGAATTGACGTGCTCCATAGATGAAACCTTGCGGGAGTTTTTGCGAGTGCTGGTACCTGATGATGAGGTGGAAGAAGATACGATCGAGCATGCAACAGTGAGAGATGAGATGGAGAGAGAAGGAGAAGGTGAAGATGAAGAAGAATTCGAGATGGGAGAGATAGAGTGGGCAATCAAAAGAATAAAGAATAGGAAAGTGCCCGGTCTTGATGGCATTAAAGGAGAGATGGTTAAGGCTGTGAAGGATGTTATATGTGAAGAAGTGAAGAAGGGAGCCAATAGAGTTTTAAGAGAAGGCAGATTCCCTGGTAGATGGAAGAAAGGATTGATCAAGATATTCCTCAAAGCGGAAGATAAGGATAGAAAGAATCCTAAAAGTTATAGACCTGTGACATTGTTACCTGTGATGGGGAAAGTGATGGAAAGACTGATCGTGAAGAGATTGGGAGAGTTTCTGCGAAGAAATGGAAGAATTGGAGAAAACCAGTATGGTTTCCAGGAAGGACGTGGAACGGTGGATGCCGTAAAAAAGATGGAGGAGTCAGTGAAGGAGCTGAACCAGAAATACGTGCTTGGTATTTTTATGGATATATCCGGTGCCTTTGACGGTGCTTGGTGGCCGGAGATAATGAAGGTGTTACGGGAATGGGAGTGCCCGAGAAACATATGGAGGCTCGTGAGAGACTACTTTCGAGGGAGAGTTGTTAGGATAAGAGTTGGCGGCTCTGAAGGATGGAAGGAGGTGACGAGGGGATGTCCGCAGGGGTCGGTGCTAGGGCCCCTGCTATGGTGTGTTCTTTTTGAAGGAGTGCTTCACCTGGAGCTTGGAGAGGACACAAGGATGTTAGCTTATGCTGATGATTGCCTGGTGCTTGTAGGAGGAGGAAGTAAGGCGAGGCTGGAGACGAGAGCTTCCGAGGTGTCGATGGTGGTAATGGATTGGTGTGAGGCAAGGAAGCTAAAAATCTCTAAGGATAAAACCGTTTGTATGCTTCTGAAGGGCAAGCTGGACCGGGAGAGGATGTCTGTGGTGAGAGTAGGAGAAGGAAGTTTGAAGTGCGTGGGTGAGTGTAAATATCTCAGATTGAAGGTAACTACAGACTTGAGTTACCATAAGCATGTGGAAGATCTGGTACATAGGATTAAGGTTATCTTCTTGAAATTTAGGAGGCTGGCAAGGGCAAATGGCGGTGTCGGCTGTAGTATGCTTGGGGCGGTTTACAGAGGTGTGATTGTGCCCATTATTTCGTATGGCTGTGAGGTGTGGGGCGAAGCCCTAAAGGACAGGAGAGCTAGGAGGAAGCTCATGTCAGCACAGAGGACCTTGTTGCTTGGGATGACGTTAGCCTATGCGACAGTGTCGCATGAGGCTATAAGGGTGCTGGCGGCGGAAATGCCATGGGACTTGTTAATTCAAGAAAAGATGGCGGTGAGAAGAGATGTACAGGGAGGAATGGAGAAGAAGGAGGCAGAAGAAGGAGGCAGTAGAAAGAAGGAAAGAAGAATCGGCTGAAAGATGGCAGAGAAGATGGATGGAGACGACCAAGGGAAGAGAAACCTATGCGTTTTGGGAGGACATAAAGAAGAGACAGGAACTGAGAGTGTAATTTCATTTCTTTGTTGTTAAGTAGGGAGTATATGCATATGTTGGGTTCGCACATGGTATATCTCTGAAATTCCTGCCTATTGAACAATTCCTGTTGAGATTAGAAGTGGATGACCTCTGCACTGGTACATGATCTACGCCTCGACAGAGTTAACCTCACAACTCTCATCAGCAAGGGATTGGGATATCAGCATCGTACTCCCAGTGTGTCAAGCTCTGAAACAGTGGAAAGAAGAAAAAGATGATAAAAAAAGATAATACTACAGATACATATCTTAAGTCTGAAAGAGAAGACAAACAACAATGGTTAGTAATAATTAGGAAAAGTATGGTATCCATTTTGGAAAGATATAAAATTAAAATCCATTAAAGAAGCATATTAATAAATGGTAACAATGCCATTCTCAGCTCACGTATCTTATGGTCGCAATGAGTTCCTGAGGGGTGCCTGGAGAGTGGGTAAGAATGTGTGTCTGTGTGTGTATATGCATTAAGAATGAAAAGGTAATTTAAAAACTTGCTTAGAACAGTTGTTTATTTCAAAAATCTGTCAAGCACGAACATAAACAAAAATAAGTTTTAGCTATAAATGGGTATGATTATACTTTAGGAGTAAACACATTCTTTAGGACAGGATCTGTCCAATGCCACAATTTCAACAGAGCTGAATCAATAGTTCAAAAGTACTTTTGTTGGAGAAACGTCAAGCTCCATTAATTTGACAGATTTCTGCAACGAACTAGAAACTTTCGTCTGGAAGATGTTAGGTTGCCTATTCTGACACATTTATAACAGTGCACTGTTGCCATGTATCTCTTTACTTTTTTGGACATTAACAAGCCACATTGAAACATAAAACAATTTTTATTTACTTTATAGTAAAAAAATATCGATATGTATTTGAAAACTTATAAAAGTCAAGAACTTATAAAATACAGAGAAGAACTTTGGTTAAATACAGTATCATTAATTGTTACATGTAGGCTACAAGGCTACAGTGCATTGTGTATGTATAACCATGACATCCATTACTCAACTATTACACGTTTAAGTCTAATACCATAATTTAGTTTGGAAAATTATGTTAGTGTGGATTTCGTTAGTAATTAATGCAATGAAGTTAATTTATTTAATTTTGAATCCCATATGGGTATGGTTAAATACTTCTTGGCTAGCCGGTATTGGTCCTGTAAGACATATGTATTATTAGTAAAATAAAATTCATAGAATAGATGTACAGATAGTTGCTGGAAAGGAAGTCTCGTATTGCAATTCGAGACAAACATCCTCCGGATGTAAGTAGATACGCACATCCGCCCAGACGCCGATGGTGAACAAACAGGAAATGCTTATTTGTAAAAACCGTGCGACAATGTAAGGGACAGCCATGCTGATATGGAAAATTGTTACTCACCAATTATGATGGAGAGATTTGGCAGAGGCGTGGTCAATGAGCTGGCGGGAGAAGAACATCAAAACTGAAGAACAAGGAGGAGAGGTGGAAGTGGAGGCCGGGAATTCGAAAAGTGAAGTTCGGGAGTGTTTGTGTTCGTGTGCGGAAAAATATCTCTAGGCGTAATAAGTGTGATGTGAAATAAAATGTAAGTAATTTTAAGAACTTAGTATATTTTAGGGTTCATTAATCATTTTCAATTCCATATCTATTTAAATGTTCACAATTTCGAAAATATAAATTCATGTAAATGTTTAGCTATTTTAAAGAAAGTTTCTCATGTTAGTCCATGAACTCATTATTATTGCAACACTACAAAATTACTAGTAAATGTTATAATGAATTAAATTCAAAATAAATTGTAATGAATAATTTAATATTAAATATGTCTTCAAAGTATTAAGACATTAAGTTTTGTGCTTAATATGTCGATTGACGCAATCAATTAATCAATTTAATGAAATGTTGTCACAAATAAATGTGTTGGTTCATTTGAGGGTATTTGTACTGCCAATCTAACCTATTATTAAATCCTCTCACAGCAACCCTTGCTCAAAATATGTCACAACCTTAATCTTAAACTAAACCAACCCTACAAAACCTTACAGTCCATTTTGCCATTTTTTTAAGGAAACCCTGTTCAAGGCTTTCAATAAAATATCTCAGAATATATAATTTCATTCTTAATACTACTGCTAGAGATCCAAAAGAAATGCCAAAAAGTAAAGATAAACATTCTTGCAAATAGTTTAATTCAGATATTTTTTTAATGTGGGAAGTAACAAAGTACAAGTGTCCAAAAAGTTTTACTTAGATACAAAAGCATCTCACAAAAAGCCTATAGCTATAATGTTTATAAGAATAAATCTGAACAGACAAATATACCCTAAATAATGGGTAGAGGAATTCTAACAACAGTATGTGCTTAAGCGAAAAATAAAGAAAAGAGTTCAAGATCACATCGAATATATCACATCTGTGGAGTCACAATACTGTAGGTCAACCACAGATAGTAAATATTTAGACTCCAATCTGACCTTAACTAAGATGTACCAAGTGTCCGGATGATGGTTTGGAAGCAGTAAACTTGTTTAAGTACAGGCACTTTTTTGGGACTGAGTACAATATTGATTTTCACATAAAAATCAAACATGTCTGTGAAAAATTAAAAATCCTGGAATCATGGTATATCCTTAAAATGAGGAGCTTAAGATGAAAATTGATAACGTATTATTGGAAACTGTCTGGTTGGAAAACACTTGCCCACTCTTGGATCAAAAAGAATAGATACTTGAGTTTTTACATTAACCAAAAACTAACTAATAGAGCCAAAATTAAACTTAAGCTTGTTTATTTCTGTGTCCAAACGTATAAAGCAAATTATTTGCAAACCATAACCAAGTGTTGTGTATGTAACAATGAAAGAAGGTACCGGTCTTGGCTCTTTACTATCAAACTGCAATTTTGAAAGTTAAATTATTCATCGTTAAACCTGCCAATGGAGGCCCAAAGCTCGTATGAAAAAGCTTATAAATGGTCCATTATATTAAAACAATATATAATTACAACAGCTTCTTGCACTTAACACGCAAGTAAACCGCTCATGATTGTTGCAACATTGCCCTCGACGATTTGATGTTTCACACGATCTGAGCTGGCGCGGGCAGGTGCCAGCTGGGGGAAGTTAACAAAATCTGTCTCATTAGGTTAAAGTGGTGTTAAAAACTATAGTTTTAATTTTTGTTTACAAAAATAAATTGACTTTAAAACATAAGTAATAACTATAAGCTCTATAATGTGACCAATGCCGTTTTTTATAAACGAGCCCAACTGATAATAAAAGTTTAAATGGCTCACAAAGAACCAGTTCGACAAAAACTTTTATCCATATAATTCAAAAATTACAATCACTAAGTTAGCACTATTGTGCATATCTTGTATAAAACTTTGGTCTTAATAGTTGATTAAAAGTTTTTCTGCTTATGCATGTTTACATTTGTAGTCTAGTTGACAAGCGCCAAAATATGTATCATTTTTTTCGTTCTTACCGAAATGAAACAAATTTAATGTTTGTAAACAATTATAGGTACTTTGGGATTATACCGACCACACCCAGACATGAATCGTTATTTGACATTTTGCTTCTAATGATTACTAGATTAGCGTAGAACAATATTTCTTCAATATAAAACAGGAACCTCGATAATGCTTAACCTGGGTACTGTGTTCTACACAGTACGAGTGTTCCGCAACCACACTCAGAAACTCTCCCTTCTAACGTCTTACTTATTTTTTACCTATATTATTATTATATATATAATTATTTTGTAGTTGAATTTTGTAGTGTGAGGGGAACCCTAGGGATTTTTTCCCGCACCCTAGGGAATTTTTCCCGCCAGCGCGCGCCACGGGCGCCGCCATACCGCACGTTCCCGCCGAGAAAAAGTGAGGTTATGTTTACGTGGGCGCCGCCATATCGGATTTATTTTTTTTTGGATACTGCTCTGTTGCCAGAAATCGTCTCTACTGGGACACAGGGGCAGACACGCATCACCCAGGTGTAGCAGCAGCTATGTCTCGGACCAGATTTGAAGAAATCCTTCGTTATTTTCATGTTGCAGACAATAACCATCTTGACGTTACAGACAAATATACCAAGATCCGACCTCTTTGGAAATACTTAAACGAAAAGTGGTTAGAATATTTTCCTAGAGACGCGTACGTTAGCATTGATGAGTCAATGGTAAGGTATTTTGGGAGGCATGGTGCAAAACAGCACATACATAATAAACCAATAAGGTTTGGTTTTAAAGTTTGGTCGATGTGTACACGTTTAGGCTACATTATTCAAGGTGAACCTTACCAGGGTGCATCTACAGGAAACACCCATCCACATTTAGGTTGTGGAGGGTCAGTGGTAATGGACCTGGTCAAAAGACTTCCCTCTGACAGTAAATATAGCCTGTTTGTAGATAATTACTTTACATCACTGCCTCTTTTAGAAGAACTCAAGGAAAATGGGCATGATTGTACGGGCACAATTAGAGTTGACAGAATCGAGAAGGCTCCGTTAACTGACCACAAATTATTTAAAAAACTAAAGAGAGGAAGCTTTGAGCAATTAAGTGACAGAAAGTCAGGAACTACTCTTGTCAGATTCAATGATAATAGTGTTGTCACACTTGCATCAAATCGTGCTGGAGTATCTCCCATGGGTTCATGCAACCGCTGGTCACAGCAGGAGAAAAGAAGAATTAGTGTCAAGCAACCACTGTGTGTTGGATTGTACAATTTATGTATGGGGGGAGTTGATAGGCTTGATCAAAATGTCTTAGCCTACAAACCAACCATAAGGATGAAGAAGTGGTATTGGCAACTTATCTTATTCCCACTTAGTTGCAGCATGAACAACGCCTTTCAGTTGTATAACCTAAGCCCAGCCGGCAAAAGTAAAGATGATTTCGACTTTCTTGGGTTTATCAGAGAAGTAGTTCAAGTGTATCTGAGAAGAAATGTAGACCGTCCATCAGTTGGAAGACCATCTAAGAAGTCGAGGACCCGTGTTCCAGATGGCTTACGCTTGGATGGCATCGGCCATTTGATTGTCTCAAATACCACTCAAATACGCTGCGCTGAATGCCACAAGAATACCACCAAGAAATGTCAGAAATGTTCAGTAGGATGCCACGCCAATTGTTTTGTTAAGTTTCATTCCCAGTAGAAAAAAATTCATTCTGAAAAATCTGTCATAATTATGTATTTTCAAAAATATATGTTAGTTTTAAAAATAAGATTTATTTCAATTATTATTTTTAAATCATGTAATATTTGAATAAAACAATATATTTGGGTATTACATGTTTGTTTCTATGTATGCGTTTCCAAAAATACAAAAATAATTAGTATTAGGCTTACGACAGGATATGACCCCTTACATGCCCAACGCCCCATTTTTGGGGCGGTCAATTATGGAAAATCCATGAATATAAGAATTTTATAATTATTTTTCTGGTTCATTTTTAAGATATACTAATACAAATAAATGGGTAAAATTTAATTTTTAAACCTAAAAAAAACTTGGGCATATATGGGTTAAGGTCAATACATCCATCTTTTTACTTGAATTAGTTCCCATTACTATATTATCCCATACTTCCTCTCCTGTATTATCTGTCTCTTCCTGCAACTGTGACCACACTTCATTATACTCCCTTTTAACTACACTGGTTGCTAATTATCCAAGGTTAATTCTGCTTCCTTACTAATTTCCGAACACACGGCTTGTCCGCCCCTATCACTACTCTACCAGGCTTACCCGCCTGCATTACTATTTACCAAGGCTACCCGTCTTCACTTTCACTACTGTCATTCAACAAGACGGACCCGCCTTCGCATCTATTTACCAAGGCTACCCCGCCTTCACTATCATTACTATCACTTTCTAAGGCTACCCCGCCTTTCCATTCTTTTACTCACGGAACTATCCACAATTACTTTACAAATCTGCTCTTCAACCGAGCTTTTTAACACACTTCTTACTACAAACAACTCTTGATGCAACACAACACAAACAACATTATCTTTATGCTTATACAACCCTTGGGCAATACCTAGCCATTTCCCCTTTTTCAATACCACACTCGAACTATGGGGATTTATAAGTCTACACTGCACTAACGATGCACCTGAATTCTTAACACTTCGTACCCTGGGCCCTTATACATGTTTCGGCGTGGCTCCCTGGGGGTTTTATGATGCTTTTAAAAAATTCTGTGTTATTACAGTAATTATATTATAAACTCATACTATATATCTTTTTAAAGATAGAGATACATACTTTTTTAAATGTATACAAATATAAAGTTTATTTTCAAAATAAAATTATTACATAATATTGAATGTTATTTAAAAAATACAAAAAAAGTTTTGCTACATAGATTGTTAGTTCAGGTAATTTGCCAAAGAGTGGTAATTTTTAAAGCACAATGGTCTGAATCAAATACAGGATCTCGCAAATTTTCGTTTAGATCGTTCATAAAATCAATATTTGGTTCCAGGTGTGTATCAAAATCATCGTCACTTTCCGACTCGCAGTCAAACAAAAGATCGCGAATTGCATCACTTTTGATTTCATCACCCATATTATTTAACCCATATATGCCCAAGTTTTTTTTAGGTTTAAAAATTAAATTTTACCCATTTATTTGTATTAGTATATCTTAAAAATGAACCAGAAAAATAATTATAAAATTCTTACATTCATGGATTTTCCATGATTGACCGCCCCAAAAATGGGGCGTTGGGCATGTAAGGGGTCATATCCTGTCGTAAGCCTAATACTGATTATTTTTGTATTTTTGGAAACGCATACATAGAAACAAACATGTAATACCCAAATATATTGTTTTATTCAAATATTACATGATTTAAAAATAATAATTGAAATAAATCTTATTTTTAAAACTAACATATATTTTTGAAAATACATAATTATGACAGATTTTTCAGAATGAATTTTTTTCTACTGGGAATGAAACTTAACAAAACAATTGGCGTGGCATCCTACTGAACATTTCTGACATTTCTTGGTGGTATTCTTGTGGCATTCAGCGCAGCGTATTTGAGTGGTATTTGAGACAATCAAATGGCCGATGCCATCCAAGTGTAAGCCATCTGGAACACGGGTCCTCGACTTCTTAGATGGTCTTCCAACTGATGGACGGTCTACATTTCTTCTCAGATACACTTGAACTACTTCTCTGATAAACCCAAGAAAGTCGAAATCATCTTTACTTTTGCCGGCTGGGCTTAGGTTATACAACTGAAAGGCGTTGTTCATGCTGCAACTAAGTGGGAATAAGATAAGTTGCCAATACCACTTCTTCATCCTTATGGTTGGTTTGTAGGCTAAGACATTTTGATCAAGCCTATCAACTCCCCACATACATAAATTGTACAATCCAACACACAGTGGTTGCTTGACACTAATTCTTCTTTTCTCCTGCTGTGACCAGCGGTTGCATGAACCCATGGGAGATACTCCAGCACGATTTGATGCAAGTGTGACAACACTATTATCATTGAATCTGACAAGAGTAGTTCCTGACTTTCTGTCACTTAATTGCTCAAAGCTTCCTCTCTTTAGTTTTTTAAATAATTTGTGGTCAGTTAACGGAGCCTTCTCGATTCTGTCAACTCTAATTGTGCCCGTACAATCATGCCCATTTTCCTTGAGTTCTTCTAAAAGAGGCAGTGATGTAAAGTAATTATCTACAAACAGGCTATATTTACTGTCAGAGGGAAGTCTTTTGACCAGGTCCATTACCACTGACCCTCCACAACCTAAATGTGGATGGGTGTTTCCTGTAGATGCACCCTGGTAAGGTTCACCTTGAATAATGTAGCCTAAACGTGTACACATCGACCAAACTTTAAAACCAAACCTTATTGGTTTATTATGTATGTGCTGTTTTGCACCATGCCTCCCAAAATACCTTACCATTGACTCATCAATGCTAACGTACGCGTCTCTAGGAAAATATTCTAACCACTTTTCGTTTAAGTATTTCCAAAGAGGTCGGATCTTGGTATATTTGTCTGTAACGTCAAGATGGTTATTGTCTGCAACATGAAAATAACGAAGGATTTCTTCAAATCTGGTCCGAGACATAGCTGCTGCTACACCTGGGTGATGCGTGTCTGCCCCTGTGTCCCAGTAGAGACGATTTCTGGCAACAGAGCAGTATCCACTCAATAAAAGAATACCAGTAAAAACACGTATTTCATGGGATGTTACATTAAAAGTATGATGGCCTTTGAACATTGCGTACTTCTTTGATTCCTGAACTATCAAATCAATTATTTGGTCATCATAAAATAATTCAAAAAACTCTGTTGGTGTTCGATCAACATTAATGAAATCTGGCATCTCCCATTCATGTTCAGGCTTTTGAACTATGTCTACTTGTTCCCATTTACGTGTAGGTAAAGATCCTTTCTTAGCTTTTTTATTCATTTGCTCAGAATGGGTCTTTTTCAAACATGGTTGTGTTTTAGAACTAACCTTCTTTGAGGAGTTTTTACGTGTCGTATCAATCAAACCGTTATTACTAATATTAACTTGATCATTAGCTTCATCAATGACACTTGTCTGAGAGGGACTAGTGTCTAAAAGATCACTGGAAGTGGAAGGTTTTTCTATTAGGTCTACTCTTATAGGATTATTTACAATGATATCTGGATCTCCAAAAGATATGTGATCAAGTCCATCAGAGGTAAGAGTTGTAGCTTGCAGTTGAGCCGACGCTCTCAGCTGGTTACCTGTTAATCGATTTATGTCGTCTTCCTCCTCATTAGCACTATCTTCATCACTTTGCAAAAAGTTTTCAGGTGGCTCAGTTTACACTGTAGCAGTAAGTAGAGTATCTGTATTTCCTTCCAGAATCTGCAGTATATCTTCAACGGTGTATCTGGAATAAATAGATGACATAAGTATTTCTCAAAGTAAATCCGACTTAACAAATTTGTTTTTACTAATAACAGTTGGAAATAGAATTGTATTACCTATTGTGTGTAAAAGATAACTGAACTCAAATGTACTTTGGCTTGACTATGCTATGTACCCTGCTATGCCCACCGCCCCAATTTTGGGGCAGTAGGAAAAGTGAGGTTATGTTTACTCTGTGACTGAATAAGTAAGTTTATGATTATTATTCACTAAAGTAATATACAAACAATAAATCCAACTGTAAAATAACTTCTACTTATGTGTCAGTTAGAATTACTTACGTGTTTTCCGAATCCATTTTCAATCTTCAAAATATTGACAGAAAAAATACAACAGCAAAACACATGAGGCTTCTGCAGAGGTGCAACACACACTGTTGCAATCACTACTAACAACTGAACATGTAAGAAACACAAAAAGTCCGTTTATAAACAAAATGTACCGGTCAGAATTTTTTTTTAGTGCCGCCCCAAAAATGGGGCGTTGGGCATATATGGGACAATAAGTTAGGTCATTTGAGTGAGGAAAAAAAGAATATTTGAAACCCGTTTTGTTAGAGTATAAGTCTTTGTTTTATGATAGAAAGGGACCATTAGGATGTAGTAGCTTGATTGAGCATAAGATTCCTACAGGGGATGCTGCGCCAATGAAAATGGCACCATATACGTAGGTTGCCAGAAGCGCTAAAGGGGGTAGTCCAAGAGCAAGTTGCTGACTTGTTAGCTAGGGACATTATTAAACCGTCAGATACTCCGTGGAGTAGTCCTATAGTTTTGGTAAAGAAGAAAAGGAGTGTAGATGCGCCACCTGATCAGCCAACTCAGTATCGACTGTGTTAAGATTTTAGAACACTAAATGCTCTGACGCGTAAGGATAGTTATCCTTCGCTATTAATACAAACCACTCTAGATTCGTTAGGGGGATGTAAAATATTTTCTACTTTGGATTTGTTTGCTGGTTATATGCAGGTAAATGTGTCGAAGGAGGATCGTCCTAAAACTGATTTTGTGCTACCAGACTCGTTAAGGCAGTTCAAAAGGATGCCATACGGAGGGTTGACGTCCGCTCCGTTACCCTTCTCGAGGTTAATGGACAGTGTTTTGAGAGGATTGAAGGGAGCTGGAGTAGGCCTACTAGTTTATTTAGATGATGTAATAATTGCTACGAGGTCAATTGTAGATCATGCACAAAGATTGCAGGAGGTTTCTGACAGGTTAAAACAAGCAAACCAGACAAGTGTATGTTTGCTACAGGGAGTGTTGAATTTTTAGGACATACTATAGGTGAGTTCGGAGCAGCGACCAAAGAAGAACATAGATTGGCAATAGGGGCGCGCGGCTGAAGCCGGTTATCACCAGAGTAGTGGGTATGGCAGTGAATGAGTCACCCACTACCGAACGTCCTTGTGGCGGCAGGAAGGGCTCGCTCTCGTTGTTTGCTTTTGCTTGCCACCGGTGCGGCGACGCTTTATTGTACTGCACCCCAATTGATACTGATGCCACTTCCAGTTAATTAATTAGTGTTTTTGTTTACAACATGGTTAACTGTGTAGCTTACGGTTGTACAAATAGCAGTAACAAGAAAGTGAGCAACATTACATTTCACAGGTAAGCTATAAAAACCACCAATATCAATCTCGATTTGTGCACCATTTTTAGTTGTTTGGTGTTTGCTGATGACACAGTAGCCCAGTAAGTAATTGAATCTTCCATTGGGACAGAGGTAAAAGACAAAAAATGTAATTAGTGTACCGACAATTCATACGTTAAAGAATTTGCCGATGATATTTCACTAGAATAACTTAACATAAACTTCACAGTGCGATGTGATTGGTGATTGTTTTTTGTTTGACATATCTTTACATTCTATGTGTTACCTTCAATTTATTAATTTGTTAAAAATTAAAATTTAGAACTAATACAATTTATTTAAAGTTCTTTTTTGCATCAATCTTTATTGAACTTTAAAAATTAGTAAGAAACACCCTTGGAGATTACAAAGTATTGTACAACAATACGAATGAATCCATTGAATGACGCTATATAGAGCTCCTAAACACCACCAAAAACCGAAGGGTTGCATCTTGGAAACTGGCTTACTAGAGAACATATTAATTATTATTTAAAAAAAAATGAAAGTTCGATTAGCGGCACAGGTACTGAGCACCTCTGTTGCAGACTCCCTTAAGTTTATGCAGTGTAATGAAATAGAAGGATTTGAAAATTGTGGTCCTACAATTGAGTTTTTGCAAGTTTTCAATGATGTTTTTGATATCTTGAACTCAAAAAGCATGAAAGTTTTAACAAGAGAGCGTTATACCCGGGAAATATTACAGCTCAAACTGAAAAGCTTAACAACGCTATAACGTACATTTTAGCTTTAAAGGACAAATTGAGAATTCCAATTTTGCAGTCAAAAAGACGACCTGGCTTCTTAAGCTATTGGTGTGTAAAGTAGCGCCCTGTCGTTATACGACAATTTGGTTGGCGATTCCTCCCACCATTTTCCATTAAAGTATCTACCTCTGTACAAAATCAGTCCGGACCATATCGAAAGACTTTTTGGTTACATAAGATCCCGAAATGGCCACAACAACAATCCAACATGTCAAGAGTTCACCGCTTCGTTTAAAATAATTCTTCTACACACAGAATTAGCAGAAAGTTCAGCACGGAATACATTAGTTCTCGATAAAACTGTGATGTTTAACGAAAGTCGATATACAAGCCCGGAAGATGATATAAATGCATCGTGGACAGGTTGGCGTCTGTTACACGAAGGACAGGAAAAGGCACAATTGGCAGAGAACGATAAACTACTATGTAATTGTAGTGAGGAACTATCTACTAGGTTGGACGTAGTGGCATTCAATATTGTTGATTATATTTCTGGTTACGTTGTAAGATCTATCTGTTTAAAACTTAATTGCAAGGAGTGCCTAAAGCTGTTATTAACTGCCACTAATAGAAATTCTTTGATATCTTGTAAGAATAGGGGTGGACTTTTACAGCCCTCGAATGGAGTGGAGTTTCTTTTGTATGCAGGATATGTGAAAAATTGATTAAGTCTAAAATTATACAGCAGTTTTATTGCAAAGAAAAATTTAATTAATTCTATGACATTAAAAGTATTGCAACACTGCATTGGTAGGGAAATTTTCACAACTGACAATCATTTTACACATCAAGATCCAGACACTGACCATTTAATATTACTTATTAACCCATTGCGGATCAACGACGTGAGGGTGACGCGGAGCGAGGCGTGGACCAAAAGCACAATGACGTGACCCTCACGCGGATGACGTGGTACGGATGACTCATTTGTTTTGAACGCTTATCGCTGTTATAAGCCTCGGAGATATTTATACTCAGTTTTCCTACACTGGCTTCCTATCTTATCTCTGGTACTCGTCCACAAACACTCCCCTCGTTATCGGTCAATAACGTTATTATTTGCGACAAATTGTTTGTCTGAGGCGTACAGTCGTGGCGTTCGATTTTCCTTTGTCTCGTGTGCGTGTACGTAAATAAAATGGGTGACATTTTACGATCATCTGAATTAGATAGACTATTATTAGAAAGTGGAAGTGACGAAAGTGATATCGATAGTGTTATTGAGGATGGAGACGGTTCTATCACGCGTATTTGTCCACGTTTTCATAATTACGCGGATACTAATGTTGACAGTGACGAGCGGGCTAGTGACCATGATTCAGATGTTCAGACTATTTCAGACATTGTTCCTGGGGACACCACCGGATGTGGAAACTCTATTTCAACATCATTTCAATATAAATAAAAACGCTCAAAGTAGTGCTTCCGAGGATATTTATGAATATACTCGAATATACTTCTAGTAGTATAATATACTTGTCTAATATGATCTGTATAATAACAATAAACAACAACAACATAAATAACAACATAAACAAACAAAACATGTATAATTAGCGAGCGCGCTAAGCAGGCAGGTAGGCGTGCAAACACTGCGGGTGCTGAGTTGTAATACGGATTAATACTCTAAGGCCCGCGCGCGCGCCGTTTTTCACGATCCGCAATGGGTTAAGGCAATATGTCTAAAATATTTTAGTCAGGCTTCACCATTTTTCGAAATTGTATAACGAAAAACTACATAAACAGAGAGTTCGTAATCATTTAACGAAAGCTGTGACATTCCTTGGGCAGTAGACTTCATATTCTGTCAGTCTTGTTCTTAAGTTATTTTTAGAAATAAAAAGATATCATACAAGTAATAACCTTTATACGTACGTGGTGGATTATAAAATTTGTGTTATTGGAAGTTGGATGTTTTTCTAAGAATGATCAACTAAAATATACTTCGCTGGAATGTGTGTACATTTTATTTCATTGTAAGTAAGGAATATAAACTAAATACTATAAAGATACTGTAAAAACTAAACTGTAACCTGCATAGAATATTATAAATAATTTATTGATATATAATGTAAAACCTAATAAACAGTAACATTGTAAACTGTAACATCATATAAAAAGTAAACTTACTATTTATGTTAGACATTTCAGTTATTCCGTATTGTAAAAGGATTAATTTATAGGCTATTGCTTTAAATACATATAATATTTCATTTTATTATGTACTTGTTGTTTTTGAAACCCGCTACAACGATTAGTTGATTTAATCAAATTTAGATATATTCCCATAATAAGTTACTAATGTTTATAGATTTGAGTATAAAAAAGGTTGAGCATTTAACCTTGCAGCATCTATTTGCAGCGTATGGAGGCGAGGCGGCGGGCACGTGTTTGCGCCGCATGAAATTTGTATCTGCTTTATACCTCGTTTCTCGACAAACTGTTCTCTCCAAAAATTTATAAAAAATACTACGGTAAAATTTGGTTTATTATCTCAAACTTTCTCGCAGACGAAACTCGCCTGACCAATAAATATAAAAAGTAGCAGCCGACTCATTAAGTGAAGTGAATAAAAACGAGAATATTCTCAGGGAATTATCACATTGCTTAGAGTACTTTCTCTAAACGGAGTGAATAAAAGTGAGTCTTACCCAAGGAGAATATTCTTCGTCTTAGGGAGTATGATCCGGAAAAACTTGAGAACATTCTCAAAAGAGAATATTCTCACTTTTGCTTCACGGAGAATTTACTTGCTTTCCTGTTGTAACTTGAAAGCACATCACTCCCCTCCACACCGCTAACCCAGCCTCAGTTACCGCTTGGTTAACACGCATCTGACATGTCCTCGAGTGATGAAGATAACCATGATGTCGCAAAAAGGTTTGATAAGGAGCTCTTTGTCAAAGTTTTTGTCTGGGAACTCAGTAAATCCAAATCCAAACAAATCCAAGATACCTTCGATGATTTCAGCCAAAAAAGAAGCTTGGCAGATAGTTAGTGACACTTATAACAACGCTAGTGGAAACCAACTGACCCCTATACAGCTGTCCAAAATGTTGAACAATATGAAATCAAGGATTAAAAAGAAGACCGATTTAAAAACCACTGGTAATAAGCCCATAAAACTTTCCAAGTGGGAGGTCCAATTCTTGGAGTCACTGAATGAAAAATAAAACCCTGTATTTTGTAAAGTCCCGGGGAATACGGCAGTTGGGGTTAGTGCAGCTACTAATATGGATATGTGTAATGAATAACCAGGTCCATCACTTCCACAAATACCTACAACAAACAAAGGTAAAGAAATGTCAAAAAAAATCAGGAAAAATACAAAAAAAGTGTTAGAATATGAGAACTAGAGAGCTATAAACTCCCCAGTTACAACGCATAGTTCTACTACAACAAATGAAACTCAATAAAATTAAACTGGAACGAGAGAAAATAAAATTAGATGAATTGCAGAAAAAACAAGTTTGTAGTAAATCTACACAAACTTCTACAGATATTTGTGGTTATGTGACCGTTTTTGAGAATTTATAATAAATAAACCCATTCCTAAATGCTATGTCCCTACCAAAAAATAGAAAAAAAGCAATTTAGTACAAGTTGCTCTTACGCCAAACTTGTTAGGTTTGAGCTAACAATAGGCATTTTACTTGGTCGCCTGTTGTAAATTACGTATTTGTTATCTGTTAGTTCAGGCAGATGACTGCATAAGATTTCAGGTTTGTGTTACATGGGTCTTGCTTGTAATACGGAGATACTTGACACAAACCTGTTGCTAACTCATTAAGGCAATACATAGGTCCAAATGGTGTTTGCTTATAAAATACAATAAATTATTAACACAAAATAATTTCTCAAACCATTTAATCTTGGCAAGGTTGAATAATTATTACAATTTTATAAACTCTGGTCTTAGGGACGTTTGAATACTCAAGAAAATTCTTATTGTATAGGAACAAGACTGTTCATCATTCGTTGCCGTTTTTGTTCTCCTCGCAACTTTGTTATTGCGTTCTCGATTTGTTCAACTGCAACTTGCTCACCTTCAAATTTCCGTTGAAATCGTCCTCAATATTATCGTAATCAAACAGATCATTCAAATGCTTTCCCACATTGTGTAAAAGAGCACAAGAGATTATGGTCTGTCTAAGGAAACCCTTATACAATTTCCTAAAACTGGGAATCGTTTTTTAATTGTCCAAAAACTCTCTCTATAACTACCCTTTCCCTCGCGTGTTTTAAGTTAAAATTACGCTGTTGTGCATTTTGAGGAGGCTTGAAAGGTGTTATCAGTAGTAATAAAGTGTAGGTTCTGGGACAGAACCTTTGACCCCTATTATCTCTCTGCGGAAGGTCCTTATCAGTGATAACCTTTGACATTTCCGCATATTTTAAGATAAGCACGTGCCAGATAACCTTGACCCCAATTAAAAAGCAATTGACCCCAATTAAATAAGTCTTATCTGACCCGCGAGGTCGCTACTATTGTTTACGTTTCGTTATCGGCACGCGCCGGTTCATATCGCGCATTCTTGACCTCTAGGTCGTGGAAGTTGATATTATTGTTTACTTTCAGCCCACTTTGGCGGAGAAAAACATTAAAATGTCAGAAGAACAAAGAAAAGCTTACAATTAGAGTTTTGAGAAATAGGTATCAAATATTCTATGAGAGACGTGAAGGTGAACGAATTCAGAGCTCTTTCATCTTCGACTTGGACGTGGGGTGATTCAAAATATTACAAAACACAGGTTTCACGTCCAACGGATACAAACAACTGCGTTCAAGACTCTCAAGTTTCATGTAGCAGCTAGCTCTAAGGATGAAGATTTGAGACCGGTTACAACTTTTCATAAACTTATAATTGAGAATAATAAAAAGATTGTGGAAGATTTACTAGTAAAAAATAATTTTATAATTTTGTGTGAAAATATAAATGTAACTTTTAATAAGTTAATAATTTTTTTTTTATTTTGTGTTAATGTCTTAATAAAGTTAGAAGAGCAGAAATAATCAACAGTTCAGAAGATGATTGGTACAATTCATTATACTAAGCTTTGATATCAATTGACCTGACCTCTGATAAATGTTTTATCTAACAACCAATTTAATTTTAAAGGAAGCGGTATTGTTTGATCCACCGCTAACAGTGATTATGCACCGAAACATGCTTGCAACTTCTGCTCTCCTGATAATACATCACATTTTATTTGTCCTTTATTTACCCTTGTTTACTTGGATTTACGCTGAGAATAACAAAGCGCATAGTTCAGATTGATAAATATTTAATTATTTGCAAACACGTGGTGACCTTTAACTGTAAACGTCAGTTCTGGATGGGTATATAGCGTTCTCCTCTTCAGAGAGTTAATCAAGTCCAAGTTTCGACTTCCAAACGTCTGCTTCTCACTTAAAAAAGTAAGTAGTAATCTTTCACTTTATAGTCAGTGTGATAGAAAATGGAAACCTTGCGGTGTTAACGTAAGTTCTCTGTTTAGCTAGACATACATAATTTATTATCATAAACAGCTTTAATTAATGTAAAACTTATTATTTTTTAGTGTCGAAGTCTCAACTAGGGTTCGTGCGTCTAACTTAAAACGCTTTTCCTCCACATAGAAGCTCACCTTCAGCTGCTGGTTTTGATTTATGTAGTGCCTATGATTATGTAGTACAGAAATTTGGCAGACAAATAATTAAGACAGATATAGCAATTAAACTACCTGAAAACTGTTATGGTAGAATAGCACCTAGATTCGGTTTGGCTCTACATCATTTCATTGATGTTGGAGCAGGTGTAGTTGACAGGGACTATACAGGGAATGTAGGTGTTGTACTATTTAACCATTCAAATCAAGACCTTGTTATTCAAAAAGGAGACAGGATAGCACAACTAATTTGTGAATTAATACTGTATCCTGAGTTATGTTAGCTTTCTGACGTGGGAGGGACCGTGAGAGGGTCACATGGGTTTGGGTCTAGTGGTGTACAGTATTAAAATCATTATAAACTTTTAACATTTATTTAAGTTAAAAATAAAATATTTTTTTGTTAACTTTTGCAAGCGTCTAACAGGTTAATTAATTCTCTTTTTTTTTCTTTTAATGCAGAAAATGGAGCAAGCCCATCATGTCGTGGAAACCGTGGATTCTGACAATGAATCCATGAGATCTGATGCCGTGGTTGACCAACCAAAGAAAAGCACTTCTTCTTCAAAAGTAGAGGGTGCGTTGATCAGTTTGATAGTTTTAATTCAAAATTTTTATACGATTGGGATAAACTCTTTGGATATGTGGGAGAAGGCAGTCAACGGACTACAAAAATACAAAACTTTGAAAAACAACTTTGACGCTATGGCCCTAGTGTTTGACTTAACACAACTTATGAACGTTTTTTATTCCAATGTACATATTAACCCAGTAGATCTTAGTCAAGAAAAGGTCCCGTTGCTCACTGCAAAAGTTAAAACATACGATGAAGTAATGTCTATTTTTAAACCAATTATTAGTAAAAAACCGTTAAAAGGGAAAAAAATACACACCTGAAATAGTTAATGCTGTAATTCAATGTTTAAATTACGAGGAAGCAGAAGAAACATCACAAGACGGTTTACAAAGCAACTCCGAAGATTCAATTGGAGAAGAAGAAACATCCGAGGAAGAATGTTCACAAGATGAAGACAGTACAAGTGAGTCTATCGGACGTAGTCCTGTTTCATCTACCAACGATAGCGATACATCTTGTATCAACTCTGAGAGAGACATTGTCGGCATTCATGAGGAGGACAGGACCTCCTCATGCAACCGTGGAAGAACAGGAGATATTCGAACAATTGGCCAACCGTCAGGAATACAACGCAGCATTGACCAACATACTGCGTTATTGGGCTCAGCTCTACTACCACACACCACAATCAACGAAGTCGCTACAAGATTGTCTCGCTCTTCGGCCGGACGACACATTGTCCTCGGCATATATCGAATTGGAAACGGCGCAGAACTTGAGCAAATTATTCGAGCTGTCTCTTGCAAACACAGAGAAGCATCCACCCCGTACAAGTACCGTGAAGACAGATTTATCGCCGCCTCCTATCACGGTAAACAACAGTGGGAACATGTTCACGTCCTCCACGCCTGCAGCTGGACAAACCATACATGTAGGTGTGGACAACTCCGCTCCATCTGTCACCTTCGCATCCCTGGGTGCGGTTGGGCAAAGCAATCCGATGATCTACCAGCTAAAGATGTCCAGCTTCTTACGCAGTATCACCTCACGGATAGCAAACAGGTCCTGTACTGCTCGATGGGAGGGAAACAGTGGCGAATTGTTAGTGAAAATGGAGGTGTACCGCTGGGCGGATATTCAGACATTACCTGCGAGGGATTGGTGGAAGTATGCAATCCACAGGTCTCAGGTGTTGTTTTTTTTTTTTTTTTTATAAGGGGCAAAAAACGCTGAGGTTATCATTGCCCTCAAGAAAGAATTGACACCTACTCGTATCTGGTAGTGTCAATTAGGTACATACAGATTACATTGTATATAACAAAATAGGAATTACAACAAGTAGGTGAGTAAATAATTTATACTTAAAACTAGATAACAATAAATATAACAAGGGGAAAGACTGTAGAGAGGTCTTAACCTATATAAGGACTAAAAGATAAATAGAACATAAATAAGGACAAGGTACATAACAGTGTTAAATAAGCTGTAAAAACTTAACACAATTTTCTGCTACCAAGTTAGCTGTAAAGGGGCTAATTTGGCAGCTGTCAAGATAATGATACATAAATAAATAATAAAATTTATAAACATTAACAATAATAGATAATCTGAATAAATAAGTTTAACATTAAATTATATTTTATTAATCAACGACGTTGCATTCAGAAAACACAGCAATCTTTGAGTTGCCGTCTCGTCATCACACAGAATATCGTTCAACGAAGCCGGCAGATTCGAGTTGCGCCTATGTACCGAATAGCGAGGGCAGTCAACAAGCACATGTTTGACAGTAATGACAGTGTCACATGTGTCGCAGACCGGAGGATCATCTCTACTCATGAGGAAGCCATGTGTGAGAAGCGTGTGGCCTAGCCGCAGGCGACACAACACAACCTCCTCACGACGACTCAGGCGGTTCGCTGTTTCCCAGAGTCCAACGCAGTCTTTAATAAGCCGTAACTTATTGTTGACGACTGCCCGCCAATCGCTATTCCATTTGGCTTTCAGTTTGCCCTTCACTACCGGGGTAATGTCGGAAGAAATCATCCGTGTGGTGTAAGGCTGGAGTTGTAATGCTTCCTTAGCTCCTCTATCTGCCAACTCGTTTCCGGATACTCCAATGTGTCCAGGTACCCAGACAAGGAAGACGGCAACACCTTCGGACTGGAGGGAAGACAAAGAGTGCCATATTTCGCGGATGATTATGTGTTTAGAATACATATCGCTGATGGCTTGTATACCACTAAGGGAGTCGCTGCAGATAACCAATTTTTTAGTCATAGGAAACGTTATATTTAGGGCCTTTTCCACAGGTCTCAGGTATTCGGAAACGACAGCGACCAACATATACAGATGGCAGCGCAGCGGGCGATGCATCTACGGCATCTCTGGGTGGACGAGTCGACGGGCCGGCCCAAGGAAGACGGGGTGATTATGTCTTCGGACCCAGCACCACAACCCCCTACTATACAACCAATGTGGCAACCGGTACCGTTGACCTCAGCATACTCTATGGCTCAACCAACCAAAAACAACGGCGTAACCACAATGGACCCGACCTCGCTGATGCGCTACTAGGATTCATGCACCGGCACTACGTGGTACCCTGTCAACGCATCCCTTACACAACGGATTTTACAACGTCAAGGTATTACAGTCGGATCACCCCTGATGGCAAGTACTGGGACATCGCAGTACGTGACTATCAGTTGTGTATTAACACAGCTTCTCTGCCAAAATTGTTTAAAATGCAAACTACTGGCGGTGTTGTGACGGTGTATAGTGCTAGAGGTTCAGCGTACCTCAGTGAAACATATCATGGACTAAATGAATCAATAGATATGTTATTAGAGTTACTATTATTTCAGTGTAATAATGATATAAGCCAGATGCAAGCCTTTCTAACAGAACTTTGTGATTTTTTAAATTGTAAAACAGGGAAACAGAATTGTATACTTATAAAAGGCCCTCCTAATTCCGGTAAAAACTTCTTTTTTGATGCAATTTGTGACTTTTTATTAAATCCAGGTAAAATTGAAAATCCACACAGAGGCAATAATTTTCCATTTCAATCTGCAATAGACAGAAAGGTAAACAAGTGGGATGAACCCAATTTAGATTTTGCATATTACGAGGATATGTTAGATATTATGCAAGGTAAACCAAAGGATATAAATATAAAATTTAAATCCCATAGAATAATGACAAGAACACCTTTGTTGGTTTTATGTAATGTTTCACCATTTCCTGATCAAGAAAGGTTTAGGGTTAGACATAAAGTTTATACTTGGTCACAAGCACCGTTGTTATGTAATTATAAGGAAAAACTACCATATCCTCTGGCTTACTTATGTGGGCAATGCAAAGCCCTGAATGTAATAACTCATATGTATCAAGTAGAATATATAATATCATTAGTGGGGAATTGGGATTAGCAACACAATAATATTAACAACAATGTTTAGCATGTAGTTTATTGAAACAATAAATATGTATTATCTTTACAACGTTTTATTTGATACCCTGTCTTCCTTTTTAACCTTTACCATTATCAAATATTCTTTTATTAATCATTTGAATAGTTTCATAGTCCATTCCAGTCTGTACATAATAACCAATCCAATGAAACTTTGTTGGTTGTTTGTTAAATACATCTGTAATGAAGTCTTGTTGTTGTTGGATGACGTCCGAGGTCCAATCGTCTCTTGTCTCTGGACATTGTACCCTGGCTGCAAGTTCGAGCTGCTGTTGTTGTTTGCTGTGTACTCCACCAAAGGCTAGTAGTTTACTCTTTGCAGACTGCAATATGTTTGGTATCTGGTCAGCAGACGATGTAGAGGCGATTGGAGCTAATTCCTATTTAGACTGGGCATCATCGACACGTTTATTTACCAAAGCACCAGATGAATTTGACACTTGTACAATATTACCCTTGTAGCCTCTAACGTTCATTTTGTTTGAACCGAGTAGTATATTATCAATGTCCACCATGTAAGTTGCATTAAACGGGTTCAATATTCTTTCGGGGTCATCTAAAAATGAAGAAGAAGAAAAGAAGAGTAGCAAGAGAGGTAGATAAAAACAGTTAAAACAAAAATCTGTCAAAAAACTTAAGAAATCTCGATCAGCCTCAACCTCCTCGTCTTCTTCTTCATCTTCTTCTAGTTCATCGTCTTCACCAGACTCATCTTCTTGCAGTGAAGACACGGAATCTGAATCAGACTTTGATAGTCTTTTTGGAAGTAGGAAAGGGAAGGGACCAATAGTCTTAAGGTAACCATGTACACCAATAATTGAATTTTTGAACATTTTTTTTATTTTCCTATAAAATTCTCTGTGTTTTTCTGAACAATTTGATATATAATTCATATACATTAGTCAAATAATAAGCTAGGAAAAATAGAAATACATTGTTCAGTCAGTGACAATTATTCTACTTTTCGAGTATGCACTAAGAGCCCAGTAGCATGATTTTATATAGTAAGCTGTAAGACAGGTGAACAGTTGTATTCTGTAGCCTTTGGATTTGTCTGTCTATTCCATCTGTCAGCATTATTTAGAACAGCTGATTGTTCAAGTGACAATACTTTTGTAATATTGTTTGTTTACATAAACAGTGTTTGTATTTAGTGAGCTAACTGCAGTGTTTAGTGTATTTACAATGCCTAGAATAAGAAAGTTTGGAAGAAATAAGTATAAAGGGAACCAGTTTGATTCACAATCAAAATCAACAACACCTAACATATCCAATGTTAGTAGTTCTCCAGTTTCTAACCCTGTCTCAAATGTAGGTTCTAGGCCTAGTTCTCCTGATGATGGTGAGGTAAGATGTTTTGATCTTTCTGCTTCTGAGAATAAGCTTCGATATGTGAAACTGTGTGGCAATAAATGTGATTACCTACCAGATAAAAATACCAAAGGGAATTTCATTATTGACTTGGAGGTGTTGAACAATAACCTATCATTATTTGTAAAATGCAGTGAATGTGATGGCACAAATTGTGTTGAAATCGTTGAGAAACCTATACATAGGAAAGGTCTAGCTGTTATGTTGGTTTTGTTATACAGTATCTGTGGATCTGAAAAGCCTTTTTACAGTAGTAAGATAACACAAAAAATGTATTTGACATCATTGTGCGCTGTGTTTATGCCCATCGTTCTATAGGAAAAGGTAAAGCAGCAGCGGAAACATTGTGCGCTGTAATGGACCTGCCACGACCACCTACCAGATTTCAGAAATATAATAAAATAATTAGTGATTCAATTGAAGAAGTAGCGGAAAATATAATGATTGAAGCTGCTCGTGAAGCAATAGCAGAAAATGACGATGACCAAAATATAGCTGCATGTTTCAATGGGACATGGCAGAAACGAGGGCATAAATTACTGAATGGCGTGTTTACCGTTACAAGTATGGACACTGGCAAGGTATTAGATGCTGTTTGTTTATCTAAATACTGTTGCTGTAGTATCAAAAAGAGATTGTCTGATACACATGATGAACAATGTACCAAGAATTTTGAGGGTTATAGTGGTGCCATGGAGGTAGCTGGAGCAAAACAAGTTTTTGAAAGGTCCCATACTCGAGGTTTACGCTATGTAAAATATTTGGGTGATGGTGATAGTAGTGCTTTTCAGTCTGTTATTGAGTCCAAACCATATGGTGACGATGTAATAATAAGCAAATTGGAATGTGTTGGACACATACAAAAAGAATGGGGAGTAGATTGCGAAGGCTCAAGACAAAAATGCGAGGTGAGAAGTTATCGGACGGAAAATATCTGGGTCGAAAAGGAAGATTGACAGATCAGGTGATTGATAGCTTACAAGTGTACTATGGTAAGGCTATTCGAGACAACACTGATAGTGTAGTAAATATGATAACAGCAGTTTGGGCCACTTACTTACACAAAATCTCCACTGACAACCTACCCCAACATGAACTGTGTCCAAAGGGCGTACAGTCCTGGTGCAAATACCAAAGGTCAAAAGTTACTGGTGAAAGGTACAACCACAAGCACAATGTACCAGAAGCTGTGATGAATGTAATAAAACCTATATTTCGAGACCTCACATCATCAGAGTTATTGAAAAAATGTGTTCATGGCCGAACCCAAAACTGCAACGAATCGTTAAATAACGTGATTTGGACCAGAATACCAAAAAACAATTTTGGGTAAATATTAAGATCAGCGACTACCGCTCCGATCGCCGCAAGGTTTTTCGTACTAACACACGTTAACCTAACCTAATCTACACTAATAGTAGGTGTATGGGATGCCATAATAACATTCAATACAGGAGCCCTAGGAAAAGTTCAAGTGTTACAGAAACCTTGCAATGAAGCTGGTAGAAACTGTGTTATAGGCCTACAACATATCGACCAAATAAGGATTTTGGAGGCTAAATATGCCAATAAAATTAACAGTAAGACCAAGAGGAAAGCCAAAAGAAACCTAAAAAGAAACAAAGAAGACAAAGAAGATGAACCAACTGTGCAATATGGTGGAGGAAACTTTTAGTTTATAAGGAACCACATAAAGACAGTTTTTTGCCTCTAGCGAAAAATCAACTTTTTTTATAGGTAGGTACCATTTTTTCCTAAACTAATAGTTTGATTTACCTGATTTTTTTACAGAGTTACTGGATACAATTTCAAACAATGTTAACCTAGTTTTATAACCAAATTCCACAGTTATTAATAAAAAATATACAAATTTATAAAAGTGAAATTTTTTTAAAGTTTTTTAAAACAAATTCTTTTACAAAAAATTATTATTATTTTGAATTAGTAATAGGTTAACATTGTAGATACATATATAAATTATGACAGGAAAAAATTTCATTGCTCTACTATTTATAGTTTGTTTTTAAATGGTACCCAAAGTTGTCCAATTTAACATTGGCGGGATAGGGCGTACATGGTTACCTTAAGTCAACAATTTCAATGTTTAAAAAATAAGAAAAGATTAAGGTTTACTTCTCCAGGAGAGCAGGGTATGCATTTAATAAAAATTGAAATTACTAAAACAAAAGACCTAAAGTATTGCAGTTCAAGTAGCATGTATTGGCAGATGGTATCAAAAAAGGCTTTTTTTATTGATTCCACTAAAGGTGATGAAAACGAAGCTCTAAAAAATCTATCTTCTATTTTAACTATTTTTGGTAAGAAGGTTAAAAACATTGAAAATACAAAATTGACGGTGATTGATCAGAAAGTATAGAAGTAAACATATTATGTAAATAGGGTTAGTTAAGTGATATTTCTTTCTTCTATCTTAACCACTTTTTAGAAAAAGTAAGGAAAAACATAAATAATAATAATTTAAAAAAAGAATTTTTCAGATTAGTTTACATTCAAATTTTACAATGGCTAAGAGATCACATTCCAGTTTAGCCGGTGATGAACAGGCTATGGAAGTTGATGCTCTGCCTACAAGATTGACTAAGCGGAGACGTCTTGAAGTTGTTACTCGTGTTGATGAGTTTATCGAGATAAAAACTGCTTTCAAGGGAATATTTATAACTTTTTTCCTTAAAAACAGTGATTTGAATTTATTAAATATTTTGTGATTTTCTCCAACAACATGAGGATAAACTCGAACGTTTAATTAACAGGGTCATAGCTGAAAGTGATGCGATTAAGTTTAATATTGTGCTTGAGTGTACTTATGTAAATCCTCTTAGCCAAGAGGTAACACCTCGCGCATTCAAAACCAGAAACAAGAAGGTTTTGGAAGAAACTTCCATTTCCAGAGTTGTACAAAAAAGGTTTAGAAAAATTTGTAGAGAAGAGAGTGAACAGTTAAGCAAAGGGAGTGGGTGAACTCTTCGACATATTGATGGTATTTTAGTACGATTCAGCAGGTACAAACCGCTTAGAGGTAGTACTTTCATACCTTTACCATCAGCAATAGTAGTAGTAAATTGTAGGTTCTAGGACAGAATGTTATCTCTCTGCGAGGGTCCTTATCAGTGATAACCTCTGACCTTTTCCGCATTCCTATGATAAACACGCGCTAGATAACCCCGACCCCAATTAAAAATCAATTAGATAAGGCTTATCAAAGATAACCTTCGACTTTTTCCGGTTTGGCACGCGCCAGATAACCTTGAGCTCAATTAAAAAGCATTTTGATACGTCTTATCGGAGATTGGCACGCGCCACTATTGTTTACGTTTCGTATCGCGGTCTACTGACCTCAGGTTCACGGACGTCGATATTATTGTTTTTAGACTTACATTTTCTGAAGAAAAATTGAAGTTTTAACAGTGTGGAGAAAAAAAAAATGAAAACATCATCATGTCCCACCGGGAAAGACGACAACAACCGAGTGGATTTAAGAACGCGCATTCCGAATCGAATTGTAAAATTGATAATAGTGATTTCCTCAGTGTTTTAAAAATGAAGTCCATTGAAATAATTGTATGGTATTTGATGTAAAGAGTAACTCTGATTCTAAATATACAGTACACTTTTCAGTATTTTCTTGTATCAAAATAGTGATAAACATATATTTTAAATTTACTGTTCACTTCGGAACACATTTTCTTAACAAACTATTGAAATCGTTGTCTGCTACTGTAATATATTTAATTATAATTTTTTAAAATTTAAAAACTGAGGAAAATCACTATTATCAATTTTACAATTCATTTCGGAATGCGTGTTCTTAATCAACTATTGAAAATAATTGTACAAATATGATATGGGGTTTCTAACTCATCTCGGAGAGAGAATGATCTTGAAATTCGAGAATGATTTGATACACTTTGTATTAAACTCTTTTCTATACCCCAAATGAACTCTATCATTGGTCTGTATATCAGCGATTTATCCTCATATGAATGTATATATATATATATATATATATATATATATATATATATATATATATATATATATATATATATATAGTTATGCGAATTAATTATTATGAAGAGTCTCTTTATGATAATAATAAAATATATTTTAAAAGAAGTTTACATTTTAGAACAGATTTATCCGACTGCAATAGACTTAAATTTAATAAAATTATCGGTGACCTGATAACCCCGATACTACTTCTAACGCAAATCCAATTAGTTCTTTATCTACTTTGTTTGTTTGCTTAAAACAGCAAGTATAAAGTCGAGAATGATGAAAATATCAACACGTGGTCACCTTTAACCGTGCTCGTGGTCACCTCTGACCGTATACGTCAATGCTAGTTGGGTATATAACGTTCCGCTTTTCAGAGCTGAATAAGTTCAATTCTTCAACTTCATTGCTCAGTTTCATCTGTCAACAAAGTAAGTACTCTTTTATTATAATTTTAGAACAGTGTGATAGAAAATGGAAACCTTGCAGTATTAACACAAGCTCTCTATCACGTTTTTAAAAATGTTTAGTGTCCACCTAGTGTAGTGGATCTGAGAACGTAAACCTCACGGTGTGTACTTAAGTTCTCTGCTGTGCAATACAGAAAGAAATATGAAGTATAAATTATATAAAATCGTAACTTTACTTGAAATAATACGTTGTTTAATTTAGATTTTTTTTTTTTCAGTGGAGCAGTTAAAATTAGGGTTCCAACGTCTAACTGAAAATGCATTTCCTCCACAACGGAGTTCACCTTCAGCTGCAGGCTTTGACTTAAGTACAGGCATATGATTATATAGTACCGAAATTTGAGAGACAATTAGTTAAGACAGATTTAGCAATTAAATTACCTGATAATTGTTATGGTAGAATAGCACCTAGGTCTGGGTTAGCTCTTCATAATTTTATTGATGTTGGAGCAGGTGTAGTTGACAGAGACTATACAGGAAATGTGTGTGTTCTTCTATTTAAACCACTCTAATAAAGACTTTGTTATTAAAAAAGGAGATAGAATAGCACAGCTTATTTGTGAAGTAGTATTATATCCAGACTTATATGAGATTGCAAACGTAGGAGAGACTGTGAGGGGATCAAATGGGTTTGGGTCTAGCGGTTTACAGTAACAATCATTTTAAAATCATGTATACTTTATAAAAATATATTATTCCAACACAATTTTAGTTGTCTAATCAAAATTTTTTAAAGTTTAACAGATGAACTAATTCTATTTTTCTTTTTAATATAGAAAAATGGAGCAAATCGTTGAGCAACCAATGGTGGAATCCGATAACGAATCGCAGATTTCCGAAGCCGTAGACCAGAATACAAAGAAATCTACATCTAAAAGTGGAGGTGAATTCATCAGTTTGGTAATATTAATTCAAAATTTATATGCAATTGGTTTGAGTTCCTTAGAAATGTGGGAGAAGACGATCTACGGGCTTATGAAATGTGAAATATTAAAAAACAATTTCTATGCAATGGCTTTGGTATTCGATCTAAGTCAACTGATGAATGTCTTTCATACTCATGTTCATACCGACTCAATCGACTTAAGTCAGGAAAAGCTTCCTCTACTGGCTGCACAAATAAGACCATACGAGGAAATAATAGCCATTTTAAAACCATTATTAAGTAAGAAACCTCTAAAAGAAAAAAATATGCGACTGAAGTTGTAAATACTGTAATCCATAGCATAAACTTGATTCTTTCAGGCCCTTCTACAGAGGAAGAAGAAAAGATCTCTAATAAGAGAGGAAACTCGAAAACAGCTAAGAAGGAAAAAATGTTAAAAAGCTTAAAAAATCTAGATTGAGTTCAATCTCTTCATCCTCTTCTTCTAGTTCCTCATCTTCATCGGACTCACCTAGCGAATCTGATGATGATGATGATTTCAGTTCGCTTTTTGAAATTGATAGGAGAAGTAATACAACATACATTAGTCAAGAACTACAGTTCTTGAAGAACAGTAAACGACATAAAATTGTAACCCCTGGTGAACAAGGCTCCCACTTAATCAAAATAGAAATTACATCAACTAAAGATTTAAAAAGTTGCAAGAGTCCTAAGGACTTTTGGCAGAAGGTTTCGAAAAAAGGAGTGTTTCTTTTGAATACCGAAAATAAAGATGATAGTTCTGCTTTAGACACACTAAATAAATTATTATGTGTTTATGGTAAAAAATTAAAATCAATAAGCAACATTAAAAAACGGTTTACAAACCACAAAATTTAGGAAAAAGGAAATAAAAGTAGATTATAGCTGAGATTTGGTAACTGATTCCAGAAAACTAGACATGTGTATTTGGGTTTAGAAATAATGTAGTATAATTAGAATAAGAATTTTAGTTCGAGGTTGTATGACTTACCACAATTTTAGTTAGTTCTATTCAAAAACACTCCTTTTAGTTTGTTTTAGAGAAGCAGATTAAGTTCGAGGTTGTAACTTTATGTATTGATTTTCTTTTTTTTTTTAATAAATATTCCTCACTTTCAGATTTATTTGTTCGTGACCTTCAGTAACCTAGCCTGCTTATATCCTCATCACAAAAATGTCTAAAAGACCTTTGTCAAGCACTTCAATAGATGAGTCAATGGAAATTGATTTTCACCGTGAAAGTAGCAGAAAAAAGCAACGTCTTGAAGCTTGTCACAGTGGTAACGTTTTTGTAGAACTTAAGAGTGCTTTTAGAGGAATTTTGAAAACTTATTACCTCAAAAACGGATGCGATGAGGTAAAAGACATTGCTTTGTTTTTAGAATCACATAAAGTAAAACTTATAGAATTGGTAAATCAACAGTTAAGTGTTAATGGTGCAGTGAAATTTAATCTTGTGTTTGAATGTACGTATATTAAACCACTTAGTGAAGAAACTCAGGCAAGAGCCTTTAAGACTAAGAATAAAAAGATTTTGTATGACTCTTCAATTGATTCAATAGTTAAAAGAATGTACAGAAAGATTTCTCAAGAAGAAAGCGAGTATCTTGACAAAGGAAGTGGTTGGACACTGTATAAAATAGATGGTATTCTTGTAAGATTTAGTAGGTACAGACCTGTCAGAGGTAGTACGTATATTCCACTACCTCAAATCATTGAAAATAAAAAAGCAGTAATAAATCCAAAAAATGTACATGATAATCAGTGTTTTATTTTTTTTTATTTTTTTAATAAGGGCATAAAACACGCAGGTTATCAATGCCCGTAGGGTTAACGGACACCTACACTTTGAAATATGGTGTCACGTTATCAGTACAAGGAATAAATAGCGGATCGCTGTGTCAAATAACATTATCACATTAAGACTATAAGAAAAACAACAACAGTGGACGGAGGACTAAAACTAAATAACAAAATTAACCGAGGGGCTGTAAAGGGGCCCGATAGTTAAAATATGTCAGATAAATAATAACGATAATAAATATAACAAAATCTAATGCTAAAACTAGGTAAGTTAGTGAAGGAAGGTTGTAAAGGGACCCACCCTCACCAATAATAAATAACAAATCAATAGAAGGACAAAAGTGCCCGTCTCCTTACGTGACACCTACATATTAAGATAGTGGTGTCTCTCACCTCACAGAAATTTTTTTTTTTTTAATTTTTTTTTTACTGTAAAGGGGTTTACCCTTGATGAAAACACATAAATTTTCTAACGAAATTTAAAAGATTGCACCTAGGCGGTGCTAGTTAAAAGCCTTAAAACTAAATAACAACTCAGGGGTGAACTGTAAAAGGGCTCACCCTTACCTAAAACTAGCGGTTAAAATGTTTACTAAAACTAATCAGGTACTATATCACTCATATTCTGGACATTAATTTGGTGCTCTCCAGAAAACTAAAGAGCTTTGTTAAAACATCTTCTTTGTCACCAAGCAACTCATCTAACCGGCCTGGCAAACGATGTGCTCTCCTCTGCCCGGCGTAGAGGCGGCAGTCTATCAACACGTGGCTGACGTTTAACGCCATATTACAATCCGCACACTGCGGTGGATCACCACGACTCATTAGGAAACCGTGAGAGAAGCGAGTGTGTCCGATACGGAGTCGACACAGTACTACCTCCTCTCTGCGGTTAGTGCGGTAAGCAGTCGACCAAGGCTTTACTGTGTATTTAATCTGCCGAAGTTTGTTATTGGCCACTTGATCCCACGATATATTCCACTGATGTTGTAGTCGTGACTTTACAATTGGCTTTAGATCGGACGCGATTGATCGCCTAGTACATGGAGTCAGAGAGATTGCCTCCTTTGCTGCCCTATCTGCGATCTCGTTACCAGGTATTCCGGTATGTCCCGGTACCCATAGTAACGTAATTGCGATACCCCGCGACATCATCTCGCTCAAAGCGTAGCGGATCTTACGAACCAGGACATGTTTGGAGTACATGTCCTTGATAGCCAGAAGACCGCTTAACGAGTCCGAGCACACTACCACCCTATTTGTTCTTGGACATACAATATTTAACGCTTTCAATATGGCTGTTAGTTCTGCTGTGTATATTGAAGATTCAGGAGTGAGGCAGAATTTGTACTCTCTATTGGAAGTGACAAAGGCACAACCCGTTCCTGCCTCACTCTTTGAGCCATCCGTGTAGATGACATCGCAGGGTGAACAGGATGACAAAATTTCTCTACAGGCGCTTGTGGACAACAGTGATGCGTCTTGCTTGTCCAACTGTAATAACGACAGTATTACATTGGGAGTTCTCACTGTCCATGGTGGCCTATCCATCTCGTGACATACTTCAACATCAATCGCTCTCATGTCCACTTCTGCGAGATGTAACAGGATTCTAATGCCAAAAGGTGCGGGGGCATTAGGTTTATTGTGGTACAAGGGAGCAAGCGATGTGTCTAGGACTACCTCGAAGGCCGGATTTTCTGGCCTTGATTTTAAATTTAAAAAATAGTTCATAGCCAATTGAACAC
This sequence comes from Homalodisca vitripennis, assembly GCF_021130785.1. Classification (NCBI taxonomy): domain Eukaryota; kingdom Metazoa; phylum Arthropoda; class Insecta; order Hemiptera; family Cicadellidae; genus Homalodisca; species Homalodisca vitripennis. The sequence goes on from NW_025776568.1 coordinate 117,561, forward strand.
GTCTCAAAGATAGGGATGGCTCACCACTCTCAGCTAACAGACTGACAACGGGGCTGGAACGAAAAGCCCCAGTAGCCAATCTGATGGCAGAGTGATGGATTGAGTCCAACATTTTAAGGGCTGTTGGCTTGGCAGAAGAATAAACCTGGGATCCATAATCAATACAAGATCGAATATATGCCTTGTAAAACTGAAGCATGCATTTTCTATCTGCACCCCACTTCGTTCCGCTTAAAGCTCTCATCGCGTTAAGTCTCTTTAGGCATTTCGCTTTAAGTTCTTTAATGTGCGAAACCCACGTCAGTCTGTAATCAAACCACAACCCGAGGAATTTCACACAGCGACTCGCTGGGATTATTATTCTATTTATCCTAAGAGTTGGATCAGTGACGTTCCTCAGTCGAGAAAAAGTTATACATTTAGTCTTTGAAGGAGAAAAAGAAAATCCGGTTTGGTTGCTCCAATCTTCAAGACGGTGGATGGTGAGCTGGAGGTACCTCTCTGCAGTAGCCAGCCTCCTGGCAGGGACAAACACAGCAAAGTCATCTACGAATAGAGAGCATCTGACAGGAGCTCTGACGCAGGAAGTGATGCTGTTTATGGCCACAGCGAAGAGAGTACAGCTAAGGACACTCCCTTGAGGTATACCGTTCTCAAGAATTTTGATGTCGGACAAATGAGTTCCTAGTCTTACATTAAAAGAACGTTCATCCATAAAACCTTTGATAAAATATAATATATTACCGCCGACGCCCCAATTTGAAAGGGTGTTTATAACTCCCCTACGCCAAGCTGTATCATACGCTTTTGTTATATCGAAAAATACAGCAACAAGTTGCCTCCGTTCAAGGAAAGCATTCAGGATTGACGATTCCAGGCATACTAGGTGGTCTAGAGTTGAACGGCCTTGACGGAACCCACATTGCTGTGGAGACAGGAGATTATTGTGTTCTAGGAACCATACCAGTCTACGATTAACCATCCGCTCCAGTATCTTACAAAGACAACTGGTAAGCGAGATAGGCCTGTAGCTAGCAGGGGAGAACTTGTCTTGGCCAGGTTTGTATAATGGTACAACGTGAGAGTTGCGCCATGAACTTGGAAAGCTGCGTTCTTGAAAAATTCTATTGAAAAGGGACAAGAGGCACGCTTTAACCTCTACAGTAAGGTTTCTCAACATGGCGTAGTGGATGTCGTCAGCACCGGGAGCTGAGTTTATAATGGGAGAAATAGCGGATTCTAGTTCGTCAAGGGAAAACAATAAATTTAAGGGACTTATATAGTTATTTTCATTTATGGGCTGTGCTTCATGTTGTACTTTATATCGCTGGAACAAAGGACTGTAGGACGTCGTCCTCGATACGTTAGAAATAGACGAGGCCAGAGCGTTTGCCACATCTTTCGGCTCGGTTAATATGATGTCGTTTACCCTTAAGCCAAGAATAGGCAGAGGTGGCTGTTTTCCGCAAACTGCCTTTAGTCTCCTCCACACCAGAGATAAAGGGGTGGTACGGTTAATCGAGGAAGTAAATTCCTTCCACGAATTTCGTCGACATCTTTTAAATATGAGACGAGCTTTAGCTCTGGCAAGACGAAATCGTGCGAGGTTTTCCTCGGTCGGAGATCTATTAAATATCCGCAAGGCTTTCCTGCGCTCCCGAAGCGATATCCTACACTCTTCTGTCCACCAAGGTACGTTTCTTCTTTTTGTGATTCCTTTTGTTTTTGGAATACTTTCCAGAGCGGCACTTGAAATGGCAACAGTTATCTTGTTGACGGCGGAGTCTATGTCTATTGATGTTGAAACATCTGGTGCCTGTAAAACTTGTTTAAATTTGCCCCAATCTGCCTTATCAAGTACCCATTTAGGTCTTTGGGGCACATTACCTGGATTATCGAGAACTTTAATTATGACCGGTGCATGGTCGCTACCGTAAAGGTCAGAGGAAACTGACCAGTCGAAGCGGTAAGCAATTTGTGGTGTGCACACGGTTAGGTCTAATACTGACCAGGAACCTGTTCTCGGGCAAAGATAAGTTGGCGAGCCATCGTTTAATAAAACAAGATTCAGATCGTCAAGGACCTTGGAAACCATGTTGCCCCTTGGAGAGCAAGTAGTAGAGCCCCAAAAACGATGGTGGGCGTTGAAATCCCCCACAAGTACGAAAGGACGAGGCAATTGATTAATAAGGTCCGCTAGATCTTCTCTTGGAAGACATTCTGGTGGCGGGGGGACATAAACACAACAGATATGTAATTTAAACGGTATGTCAATCTTTATGCATATTACTTGTAGAGGTGTGTTCAAAGGTACCTCCACTGTATTCAGAGAAGGATTCGCGAGAACCATAACTCCTCCACATGCATGTCCGTCATTATGGTTGTCATGGCGGAAGATATCCCATCCCCTGATGGAAAATTGGCATGCACGGCGAAGCTTGGTCTCCTGAATACATATGATATTTGGTTTTATTTGTGATGCTAGTAGATTCAGGTCTTCCAGATGGCTTCGCAGTCCGTTAATATTCCATTGTATAATATTCATATAAAATTAGGTTTTAAAAGTAATTTTGTTTTTTGTTTTTCCTTGATTTTGTTTAAAATTTACAGTAGTTTTTTCAATTTCTGAATGTGGCCTAAGGTCGTCATCAAACAAATCCTCCTCCATTAGGCTGGATTTGGAGGACTGGTATGAGGGAGGGGTTCTGTTGGCACCCTTTGACCGTTCGACCACTTTAGAGGCAATTTTTTGATTTATCCCAGAAACGAGTTTTTGGCGTACTTCCGGAGATATATCTTTCTTTCCCGTCACGCTGGAACTTCCAGCATTTGGGGTTTTTAAAAATTGAGCAGCAACCTGGCCTTCAGTAGACTGTTGCTTGTTTAAAGTGTTCCGTCCCTTGGGTTGACTAGGTATAGCCGGTCTTACAGACACAGAAGGTGCAAGGTCTGGTATATCAGTGCCTCCACTATATGGGAAGGACTTGGCACTAAGTTGTTGTACCAAAGCAGCAACCTGTTGGGTTAGTTCTCTAACCATGCCTTCCAGAGCTGAGCAGGAAGAACACGGTTTCGGTTGCACAGGGACAGAGGCAGCTTGAGAATAGGATACGTCCTTCTTCGGGGTTTGCCCAAGTCGTTTCCTATATTCTTTACGAGCATCGCCGAAAGATAATTTCTCGCTAGTGACTATTTTTAGCACTTCCTTTTCTTCTATGTATACTTTACAGCTGCGAGAGCTTGAAGGATGCTTGCCCTTGCAGTTGACGCACTGTTCTTCGCCACCGGCACAGTCCTTGTCACTGTGACCACTTTTTCCACAAAGACTACATGTTTCAGGGTTATTGCAAGTTTTGCTCGAATGCCCAAAACGTTGACATTTATAACACCTCTGAGGATTTCTAAAGTATGGGCGAACTTGTAGAGAAAGATATCCTGCTCTAATTGTGGCTGGTGGGTGAGGAAGGGCAAAAGTCAAAATGTGACCTGGTGTAGGTGTCGGTACACCGTGTTCAACCTTCATTATTCTCACCACATCAGTCACAAGACAATCTTTCAGTTCTTCTTTCAACTCTTCAATTGAGCAACATAACATATCGCGACAGAATACAATTCCTTTGCAGAAGTTTAATGTCTCATGAGGATGGACAACGACTTCTACTTTGTCGTAAAAGGATCTCATAGAGAGAAATTTCTGAGCCTGTGGAGCGTTCGCAGCCTCTACCAAGATGCTTCCATTACGGAGCTTCCTAACAGACGACGGCGAGCCGCCCACTCCGACTAGAGCCTTGTTAACAAGGAAGGGGCTCACCTTTGCCAAGTTCTGAGTATCGTCTTTGTGTTTGAATACTAGAAAAAGTGGGGTGGGAAGATTTTGAATATTAATTTTCTTGTCTGCAGTTTTTCTCTGTTTGTTTGTTTCCTCTTCAGATTCTGAAGAGAGAGCACGCTTCTTTTCCAGATCCATAGAATCTCTTTCTACAACTCTATCATTTGCTTGAGAAGGGTTTAATGTAGCCATTCAATATTTGAACCAGCGCATCGTGATTAAAGGTGCAGGCCGAGACATCGGGAACGGGTATACCCTCGGGAACCTGTCAGCCAAAGCTTGGCGGGGCACCCTACCCCAGTTCCCCGGGGCCCGATGTTATCTCGTTTAACCGAGTCGGGAATTCACGCACGACTCGGGCTCGCAACGGCAACAGAAATCTCCGACATTTCTGTCCAATAATCACTTCCTGACCAGGGACCGAAGTGGCTGGCACCAGGATTCATACTACCGTTTGCTTCGGAAGAGCAAGCTCACATCAGCTCTCTTCTGCTACACCTTCTCAGAGTGTAGCAGTTCAAGCACTCCCCACAAACAATAGCACGATCCAGTCACGAAAAGGGAGGAATTAGGAATAGGTAGGATTTATGGATGGGACAGGGAAAAGTGCCAGGATTGGAGATGTGTCTGGCACTAGCTCGGGGTACGAAAGGTCGCCAACCTTTAAACGTCAGAGTAAGACGTCCCCCTACGGGTATCAGTGTTTTAAGTGGGCCATCATTTCTCGATATGTAAAAGGTTCTCACCGAGAACGTGTAAATAACCGATATCTCAACTTACAGAATAAATTCAATTTTGAAGGAATAAGTGTTCCCACACCACTTAATCAAGTAAAAAAATTTGAAAAGAATAATCCCAATGTAAGTGTTAATGTTTATAGTTTCAACGAAAGTGAGGATGTTTATCCATTGAAGGTATGTGACAAGGAGCTTAAGGAACATTTCGATCTGCTTCTCTTCACAAACAATATAGGTATAAGTCATTACTGTTATATAACTAATTTTTCTAGATTAGTTAGGTCTCAGATAACTAGTCATGAAACACAAGCTTCTTTCTGTAAGAGATATTTTTAACACTTTCAGGGATCTAATTCTAAAACACAGTTAAAGAATCATATAAAAGATTGTATTTCACATAAACCTATTAAAGTTATTATGCCTGTTGACAGTGATGATTCGGACGAACCGTTGTTTTTATCTTTTTCAAATTTTCATTACAAATACCCAGTACCTATTGTAGCTTATTGCGATTTTGAATCTATTCTAAAAAAGCCTTTAGCTGAAGAAAAGTTGTCTCAACATGTAACTGTAAAATCTATTCACGAGCCAATGAGCTTTTGTGTGTATTTTGTTACGATAAAGACAGTCTACCTGATGAAATATTAAATAGCTTACCGAATGAACCATATTTGTATAGAGGACCTAATGCCTCGGCTAAATTTGTAGAATATATAGTAAGCATGGCAAACCTAATTGGTGATTTATTAGATGTAAACAAATCAATGCTACCTCTTACTCAGGAAGAAAAAGAAAGAGTTAAGTCAACCACTCATTGTGAATGCTGCAATTCGGAGTTTACTGAAACTTTCAACCAACCTTGTAAAGATCACTGTCATTTGTCAGGACGTTTTAGATCAGTTTTGTGTTATGCTTGTAACTTAAAGCGACAAAATCAAAAGTTTCTTCCTGTAGTAATTCACGGAAGTTCAAATTACGATAGTCATTTTATAATAAAAAATCTAGGTTGTGATGAAAGAAAAGTTGAAGTAATTCCGAATAGCAAAGAAAAATACATTTCATTTCTTAAGCATACAGAAAGTGGAATTAAATTAAGATTTGTTGATAGCTTTAGATTTATGGGAAGTAGTTTAAGTTCGCTTGTACAAAATTTAAGCTTAGACCAATTTAATCATACAAAGATGTTTTTTTTTTAACAACGAAGACTTGTCATTAGTTACTAGAAAGGGTGTTTATCCATATGAGTTTACAGATGCTTGGAAAAAACTTGATTTAACTCAGTTGCCAAGCAAGGAATGTTTCTATAACACTATGACTCTAAATGACATCAGTGAATCAGATTATGAACATGCTAAAAAGGTTTGGAATAGTTTTTAATGTAAAACACTAGGTGAATATAGTGACCTTTACCTTAAAACTGATGTATTACTTTTGTGTGATGTATTTCAAAACTTTAGATTAGTATGTCAATCAAACTACGATTTGGATCCTGCTCATTACTTAACCTTACCTAGTCTTACTTTTGATGCTATGTTAAAATTTACAAACGTAAAACTTGAACTTATTGAAGACTATAATCAATATCTTTTCATTGAGAAAGGTATAAGAGGTGGTATTACACAGTGTGTAAAACGCTATGCAAAATCTAATAATAGTTACATGGGTAACGCCTTTGATCCTGGAAAAGACAGTTCATTTTTAATATGTATATAGATGCAAACAACTTATATGGATACGCAATGTCAAAACCTATACCAAAAGATTCTTTTAAATGGTTAACCAAAAAACAAATTAAGACATTTGATGTTTTGTCTGTACCTGATAATGGGGATGTTGGTTACATAATTGAGTGTGATGTAAAATATCCTCATCGTTTACATGACAAACACAATGACTTACCGTTCTTGTCAGAAAACAAATGTCCTCCAGGATCAAAACAAATCAAACTCCTAACTACTTTACAACACAAAAAGAAATGTTTGTCACTATTTAGTTTTAAAGCAAGCTTTGAATCATGGATTAAAACTAAAGAAAATCCGTAGAGTATTGAAATTTAATCAAAGCACTTGGTTGAAACCTTATATAGATTTCAATACTAAAAAACGAAAAGAAGCAAACAATAGCTTTGAGAAAGAATTTTATAAGCTTCTTAACAATGCTATGTTTGGAAAAACAATTGAAAATATAAGAAAACGTACTAATCTTGAACTGGTAACTGATTCCAGAAAAGTAGAAAAACTTGTTTCTAAACCTGGGTTCAAGAACAGAATTGTCTATGGTGAGAATATTTCAGCCATTGAAATGGTAAAGGATAAATTGTATTTTAATAAACCAATCTATATAGGTTTTACTGTTCTTGAATTATCTAAATTGCATATGTACGATTTTCACTATAATGTAGTTTAAACCTTTTTATTCCAATAAGATTGTCAACGTACTTTATTTAGATACAGATTCCTTTTTTATGAAATATTCACTCCTGATGTGTATGAGGATTTCCTCAACCCAAACTTAAAGTGCTTTCTTGATTTGTCCGACTACCCTAAAGATCATAAACGTTATGACGAGACAAACAAGAAAACTCTAGGAAAATTCAAAGATGAATGTGTAAGTATTCCTATTTTAGAATTTATAGGTTTGAAACCTAAATTGTACACATATACAACTATGAATAATGAATATCTTACAAGTCAGGGTCATAGATTGAAAGAAGCCAAAGGTATAACAAAATCAGTTGTAAATAAAAAAATTCACTTTAATGATTTCCTGAACTGTTTGAATAATAAAGTCAATTTAAGATGTGATGTAACATTATTTCAATCAAAAAAACATAATATCAAAACATTATCAGTAAAAAAATTGGCATTAAATTATGATGATGACAAAAGGAGTGTTTGTGAAGATGGCATCAATACAATTGCTTATGGACATTACCAACTAAAATGATGTTAACAATATACATTCACCTGTTGTTATGTAAATATTGTAAATAAAACTGATTGTATACTAATAATTATGTGTTGTTATTTTTTTTCCTATTCTAATTTAAGAGTACCAAGGAAAGTAAAGAGACAAAAAATTTTAAATAACATTTTGTTTATTATTTTTGATTTTTGAATTACATAATTTTCTTTACAATTCCAGACAATGGTAAATATTGAACCAAAGCATCATGAATTATCAAACAATATGCAGCTGTATTAGCAGGTACTTCAGCAGAAGTTTGAATTTCTAGACGTATATCAAGTGATCCAGTCTTTAGTGTTTCTAATTGTTTAGAACAGTCTATAACAAATAAAGGAGTTTTAGCTAAAAATGTTTTTTTATCGAGACAAGGTTGATCATCACATCCTGAATAATAAGAAGATTGAAATCTTGTATACAAGTCATACATTAATGATTTGTTGCTGTTCAAGTTATCATAAGGATAGTATTTGCTGTTGAGGTACAATTTAACATTTTCCAAACTACAAAAATCAAAATGAGATGCATTTTTAGCAGCATTGTCTTTACGATTTGTTTGAAAACCTAGTATGACGTAGCGTGGCTTTTCCATAACTGAACTAGTTTTAACTGTCCATGTTTGAAACTGCGAGGCTGGTAAAGATGGATATTCGTTTAATTGCCATCTTCTAAAAGGAATAGAAATGGGTTGATCTTTATCTACAACTTTTAAAAGAGATAATTTTATATTGTCTTCAACTTGTACGTAAGGTACTTTCCAAATAACTTTTGTCAAATTTATTTTAAAATCATGTAAAGAAGCTCCACTCTGAATGATAGCATTCTTATCACTTGATGCCCTCAAAAGTACCAATTCCTGTTTAACATTGAATAAAATATGATTATAATCTTCTACAAATCCAAGAAGCAATTTAAGTGGTACACAAAAAGAAAAGTTAGTTTTATCACTTAAATTTTCTACTGATGTAATTTTCCAACCAGCATTTTCCATCCAGTTGACATCACTTGGGCGAGATGTAAGTATATTTTTCATTGTAGTCGTAATACCAACATTTTTAACTCTATCAATTTCTGTACCACACAGTTCATATCGTATTTCATCAAACAAAAATGACATAGCATTATTTACCAACTCTGTAGTTATATATCATCAGAATTGTCTGCAGCCTTTAAAATTTTTCCCTCAATCAGAAGGAAACTTCGACTTGGTAATGTGTATACATCTTGTTGGTGAACTGGTATTCTAATTTCGTCACTATTCTTTAATGAATTCGAAGAGTATGGATTGTGAGAATGCCATTCAATATTAATTACTGAATCATCAAAATTTACATTTTCACCAATATCCAGTATCCCGTTCATGATGATAAAGGTGATTTAAATATTCCTAGTGAGTTAAGAAATATGCGGTTCCTCAATGTTAACGGCTTCACTGTTAGAGGAATACTGAAATTTGGTGTAGTATGAAAGGTTTTAACTAACTTTTTTTAGAAGATGCAGAGGTTGAGTTAAACACCAAGCCCATAGTTATTTTCCTGCTTTCTCTCTAATGTGAACGCGTAAATTAATGTTTTCACCTCTGAAATTAATTAAATCTCCGTTCTGATCTTCTAGTTTTATATTAAATTCTGATAAATTATTTTGTTTGTAAATTGGAAGATATTGTACTGATTCAGGTCTTTCAACAATTTTAAATCCAGGTCCAACCACTGGATAAAATTCATGTAATACGTGTCCTTCGAATCCGTCTCTATATGAACCTCCTACAATATTACAAGTGATTCGTATGATATCAACTTTGTTAATGATCACTTGACTTGATGATACGTGCCATTTATTTGCATCCAATATCTTGATATCTTTATCTATAAACCCAAGTAACGAACCTAAATTGTGAGGTTTCGAAACGTCTATTTTCTTAGAACACCATATTTCACTATTAAGTATATTGTTGTTTGCTTTTAACTTGAATGTTGTAGTTGGATCTATTTCTTTCAATTTATTGTTAATATACTTATGAATGTCTTCTATTTCATAAGATCCTGTTGGAAGAGATATTGTATTGGAGCCGATGTAAAGTATGTTATTGATATTTTCTTCAATATTGGGAATTGATTTGTAAGTCATTAACACATTCAGTGCGGGCGGCACGGATCCGTGCCGCGCCCGTTCCACGCCAGGGGCGCTTGGCGCGGAACCGTGCCGCCATGCGGCCCAGAAACAAATCACTTCAGTGCAAGCCTAGCTTGCGTCGTAAGTGGTAGGATTGTTTTGCGCTCTGTTGTAGTATCACACATAACCTCACTAGTGCGTTGGTTTTGTTCCTGGCGCGTGGCACGGTTTCGGTACGGTACTTATTGCAAGCAGCGTGTTGAATATACGTCGGCGCCTCGCATGCGTGACATTGTGGTGTGTGTTTTACTGTTGTGTTCTTTTAGTTTATTTAAAAAATGGCTAACGCGAAATGATGAGTACAATAGTGACGATCCACTCAGTGATGGACGATTCAACTGATAATACCGACATTGACTCTTCTGATGCCGAAGATGACTTTGATTTTGATCCTGCTGCTTGGAGTAATGTATCTGCAGCTGGAATGAGGGATATTCCTTATACAGGGGATAACAAACTATTGATACCTGTTCCAGGCAATAACGAACCGATTGATTGGTTCAATTTTTTCATTGATCTTGTTTTCTTGGAAAATATCTGCAGATTCACCTATGACTACGCTTTAGAAGTTTTTCTTTGGCCCTACAATCATGCCAGGATCTCGCATCCACAGGTGGAAACCGCTGACAGTTCCAGAATTGAGGATTTTCATTGGCATACTAATTCACATGGGAAACGATTCGGATAAACAGGATCCAGGACTACTGGAAGACCGACAGAAAATACAATCTCCCAATTCTTCCGTGAAATACATGAGTAGGGATAGATTTCAATTAATTTTGAGATGTTTGTGTTTCCGTCGCGTACATCCAGATGCTGAGGCTCCTGCTGATCGGCTTTACAAAATTCGGTCCATCATTCAGTTGTTCAATGATAAAATGAGGTCTATTTATTATCCGTCTAAAGAAATGTCCCTTGACGAAGCCATGATTTTGTGGAGGGGGGACGACTGCAGTTCAGGCAATACGTGAAAGGCAAGAGACATAAGTATGGAGTCAAATTGTACACCCTTTGTGAACCTGAGGGTTTAATTGTTAGATTTATGGTGTACTCGGGTAAGATGGACGATTTGGGAGGGAAAGGACATGCAGGAAATGTTGTTCTACACTTGATGAGAGACTTTTTGAACAAAGGCCATGCACTTTACATGGACAACTTTTATAACAGCGTGACACTAGCAAGCAAACTCCTTGCCAACAAAACATATTGCACGGGTACCCTTCGAGTTGATCGGAAGTTCAAACCCACGAACTGTCGTAGCAGCAAAATTGAAAAAAGGCGAAACCACCTGCCAATACGGAAATGGCATTCTTGTGGGGAAATGGAGGGGATGAACGAGATGTTCTATACATCTCAACCCAATTTTGAAAATGAAATGGTGACCATGGAAAATAGAAGAGGCATCGAAAAACAGAAGCCTAAACCTGTAGTCCCACTACAATGCTCATATGAAAGGGGGTGGACAGAGCAGACCAACTAATGTCGTACTACCCAATAGAACGGTTTTTTTTTTTTTTTTTTTTTTAAGGGCAAAAAAAACACTTGGGTTATCATTGCCCGATAACAAGATATGACACCTACTCATAGTTTGGTAGTGTCAAAACAAGAAACTAGCACTAAAAACAAAAGAAATATTAATAATAACTAACTGGGCGTACTATACATAATACAGAACAGTTTCTTAAAACTATTAAGAACATAACATATATACACATATAAATATCTATTATATTATAACACTTAAAACTAGTTAACAATAGATCTGAGTGAGCTGTAAAGGGGGCCCACCCAGTCCGGTTACTCTGATGGAAGCTCTTTTTTTTCGGGTACTTTCACAGCCCTTCAAACCCTGGCCAGCAATGAGGTACTCTCCAGGAATCCGAAGAGCTTAACTAGAACTTCATTACTGTCCCCTAGCAATTCGGCAAGAGTAGAAGGGAGACGATAATCGCGCCTCTGTCGGGAATAGTGATTACACTCGATCAGGACATGCTTTCGGTTAGATTAACATTACACACGGGGCACAAAGGAGGATCCCCGCGGTTCATAAGAAAGCCGTGGGATAGAAGGGTGTGTCCGATCCGAAGACGGCATAACACACTACCTCCTCCCTGCGGCTGGTACGGTTTGAGGACGTCCAAGGTAGAACGACCCTTTTATGTCCGTAGTTTGTTATCGTTGATTTCTGTCCACGACCTTTGCCACTCATTTCTTAAGAGTCTTTTGATGTGTGATTTCACATCTGGCAATATTAGTTGTTGGGTGTAAGGCGCCAATTCTATCGCTTCCCTTGCAGCTCTGTCGGCCATTTCATTGCCAGGTATTCCAACATGACTTGGTACCCCACATAAAAATCACTTGAACATTTCTTCTTATTAGATCATGTAGGGAGTTTTTTATATTGCACAGAAGAACGTGTTTCGGATACAAGTCCTTTAGTGCTTCTATGCTGCTCAGTGAGTCGGTACATACCACCAGCCTCCCTGTCCTAGGCACACGATGTTTAGTGCCTTCTCAATGGCCGTCAGCTCGGCAGTATAGACAGAGGACGCAGGGGGGAGGCAAAATTTGAACTCAGATCTGGCAGTCACAAAGGCGCAACTAGTGCCAGTCCCAGTTTTAGATCCATCCGTATATACTACGTCACATGGTGTCAACTTGTTTAGCTCTTCTCGAAAATAATTGGTTTATTATGTTTGCGGATGTATCTTGTTTCTTATTGTGTACTAGCGAGTTTATAATAGGTGGTGTATTCAAAGACCACGGGGGTACGTCGCAATCGTGGCTTTGTCGCACCTCGAAAACGTCGATGCCGAGACGTACTATTATGTTTCCTACTCTTATACCGAAAGGGGCTGAAGCGTTAGGTTTCAACTTACACCTATGCGTTAACGCATTTTCAAATACTAAGTCGTAAGCTGGGCTGAAAGGTCTGGATTTCAGAGAATACCAAAAGTTGGCTAGCAACAGATCGCGTCTTTGCGACAACGGCGGCTCTCCGCACTCAGCCAGCAAACTTATCACCGGACTGGAGCGGAATGCACCGGTAGTCAGTCTGATAGCAGAGTGATGGATTGTGTCCAGCATTTTAATAGTGTTGGGACGTGCCGAGGAGTACACCTGACACCCGTAATCGAGGCACGAACGAACAAAAGCTTTATAAAAGCGTAGCATACATGTTCTGTCCGCGCCCCACCTTGTCCCTGTAAGCACTCTGAAGCAAGTACCAGTCGCCGTAGACATTTAGCTTTCAATTCTTTCAAATGAGGAACCCAGGTAAGTCTGCTGTCCAAAGTAATGCCCAAAAACTTTATGGTACGAGTTACTGATATACGGGTTACCGTTAATTGTAAGGAAAGGCTCGGTAGCATTCCTCTGCCTAGAAAACAATATGCACTGGGTCTTATCAGTTGAAAAGGAAAATCCTGTTTGTCGACTCCAGTCTTCAAGCCGACGTATCGCAATCTGTAAGATTCGTTCCGCAGTAGCATGTCTCTTTGCGGCGACGTACACAGCAAAGTCGTCAACAAAAAGGAGAGCATCGAGCAGGATTAGTAATACAGCTCACGATGCTATTTATAGGAAATGGCAAAAAGTGTACAGCTGAGCACACTACCCTGAGGCACCCCATTCTCCAGCATTATTGGGTTGGACAAAGTTGTGCCCAACCTTACCTGAAAAGTTCGGTCGCTCATAAAGTTATTTATGAAGCATAAGATGTTTCCACCGACTCCCCATGACATCAAGGTGTTTACAATTCCCCTTCGCCACGCGGTGTCGTAGGCTTTTCGAAGATCAAAGAAGACTGCTAATACCTGTTTTCGCTCAAGAAAGGCATCTAAGATAGTAGTCTCCAATGAGACCAACAGATCCGTCGTTGACCGTCCTCGGCGAAACCCGCACTGCTGGTTTGCGAGAAGGCGGTTTTGTTCCAAAAAACCATACCAGCCTACGATTCACCATGCGTTCCATAATTTTGCATAGAAACTGGTGAGCGACACCGGCCGATAACTGGTGGGATCTTTCCTATTCTTTCCAGGTTTTAAAAGGGGAATAATATGAGATCTACGCCATGTCGAGGGAAAGGAACGCTCCTGAAAAATCCGATTGTACAGAGTTAAAAGAGATTTTTTGCAAGAGATTGGAAGATTTTTCAGCATGGCATAATGGATATCGTCTGGTCCTGGGGAGGGTTTTTGGAACAAGTAATCGCGGAGTTCAGCTCTTCTAAAGAAAATAACAGGTTAAGGGGGCTATTTGTATTTAAATTATAATTTATTTGTACCGTTTCAATGGTATGTTTAAATCTTTGAAACTCAGGACAGTATGATGTAGTCTTTGATACTTCAGATATGGTATTTGACAACTGGTTTGCTACCTCTTGAGGATTGGAAATGATATTATTCCCAACCTTAAGTTCTAGGATAGGTTGGGAGGGGGGTTTTCCACAAACCGAGCGAAGCTTCCTCCATACTACTGAAGAAGCCGTAGTCCTTGTTATGGAATTTGTGAAAGCTTGCCACGACTGTCTCTGCGAAATCCTAAAAATCTGGCGGGCTTTAGCTCTCTTTTGTCGGTATAACTCTAGGTTTTCTTGAGTTGGCCTGATTTTAAATTTTCTTAGGGCTTTTCTTCTGTCTCGAAGAGCTTTACTACATTCTTCTGTCCACCAAGGAACAAAGTTCCGCTTCGGTGTACTAGAAGATATAGGGTATACTGTCCTGAGCTGCTTGCAATATAGAATTATTTATGTTAGTGACTGCGGTTTCAATATCCAATGGAATATTTAATTCTGGGGTTATTATGGTTTCGTTAAATTTATTCCAATCGGCTTTTTTAATAATCCATTTCGGTCTCCTGTTTCTTTGTATCACCATATCCGGAAAGCTAATCAGGATTGGAACATGGTCGCTTCCATGTAAATCCGTGATTAGCTGCCAGTCTATTCTATGTGCAAGACCCGGGCTGCAAATCGATAAATCGATGACAGACCAAGATCCAGTTCGAGGGCATAAATATGTAGGGGAGCCGTTATTTAATACAACCAAGTTGGCTTCGTCGCAGATTCTGACAACCAAGTTGCCTCTTGAGGAACAGGTATTAGATCCCCAAAAATGGTGATGAGCGTTGAAATCACCAATCATGAGAAATGGACGGGGCGGCAACTGATTAATCAGGTCTGACAGCTCTTGTCTGTCGAGAACGAATGGTGGAGGTGGAAAATATACAGAACATATATTTATTTTTAAAAGGAACCGAAATGGAGATACATTGAAGCTTGCAGGGAAGTGTTTAAGTTCACTTCTTTTGCGCCAATTGTTGCATCTACGAAGATAGCTGTACCCCCACATGCATAAAGGTTGTGGAGGTTATCGTAACGATAAATATCGAAACCCTTCAAGGAAAAATGATTTGCCCAGTGAAGTTTAGTTTCCTGGATGCAGACTACACTTGGCTTTGACTCCTGAAGAAGATGTTTTAATTCTTCAACGCGTGATTTTAATCCGTTTATGTTCCATTGGAGTATTGAAAACATTTATTTGTTATTTAAAAAAAGTTATTTTATTTCTGGTTTTTGTGAATTGTGGATTTTTAAATTTACCTGTGACTGTCTTGAATTCTGTTTCTAAGGTTTGTTCATCCACAATCTCGTCCTCCTCCATAACACTTGATTGGGATGAAAAAACGGGAATGTGTGGAAGTGTTTGGTGATCCTTGGGAGCGGTTGTCAATCTTACTTTTAATACTCTGTTTTAGTTTGTCATTGAGCGCTTTTCTTTCAGCTGGCGTTTGCTGTTGAGGCTTTAGTTTCTCGGATTACATTAGTTTTTACGTTTGGTGTTTTTTAGAGGAATTTTGCTCTAGTGCTCTGTAGACGAGGATCGTCAGATGTCTTCGCTGGAAGTAGCTTCTGTTGTACTTGGGGGATTGGATTGAAGTTAGCCGAGAGTAAACTAATGACATTTGCCATTTGTTGTGTCAGGGCTTCAACCATCGCTTCCAAGGAAGAACAATGAGAACAGGAAGGAGTATCTCGGGTTGTCGAGGCAGCAGCTTTTGCGTAAGACAAATCTTTCTTCGGCAGTTGAGCTGTTCGTCTTCTATACTCTTTGCGAGCATCCACGAATGACAGCTTGTTAACTGTGGCAATCTTTATTACCTCCTTTTTCTTCTAGGTATATCTTACAATTTCTTGAGGCTGCGGAGTGTTTTCCTTTGCAGTTAACGCAGAAGGGTTCTATGTTGCATGTCTTTTCATTGTGGTCTTCCTTACCGCATTGTACGCACAGTTCTTGGTTTTGGCATACTTTACTAGAATGTCCGAACTTCTGACATCGAAAACATCGCTGTGGGTTTCGAAAGTACGGACGTACAGAAAGAACAAGATATCCTGCCTTAATCGTCTCCGGAGGGTGGGGTAAGTTGAAGGTTAGGATATGCCCGGGAGTTGCGATTTGATTCCTCCTTCCATCCGGGTTATTCTTGACGACATCAGTTACGAAACTAGGTTTAAGTTCTTCTTTTACCTCATCTAGATTGCATTCAAGCAGCTCCCTACTGAAAACGATACCCTTTGAAGAGTTCAGGGTTACTATGGGGTTGAACTACTACTTGAAATTGATCAAAGAATGAGGTCATCTTCAGTAGTTGTTTCGATTGTTTACTATCAACCGCTTCCACCAGAACAGTTCCATCTCGAAGTTTCTTAATGGAGTTTGGCTGGCCTCCTGCTCCTACAATTGCCTTGTTAATAAGGAAGGGGCTAGCTTTTGGATAGAGGGTTTCTTTCATCTCTCGACTTGAAAAACTAGGAACAGTGGAGTGTTGTTGCATAGGGCCTCGTCATTTTGGTCTATTCTTCTTTGTTTGCTGTCCTCTTCTTGCATGGAGTCGGGTGATGGTCTTTTCAGATTACTTTTCGCAATCTCTGTTTTACTACACTGTGCCTTGGAGTTGGGGAGGTATCCATAGAAAGTTAACCAGCGCTTTGTGTGGAGAGGTGCGGGCCACCGAAACACCAGGAACGGGCGTGCCCTCGGGTCCTTGAACAAACAGACCCTACCTCAGTTCCCCGAGGCCTGGTGTTAGCTCGTTAACCGAGACGGGAATTCGCGCACGACTCGGGCTCGCACGTAGCAGCAGAGACTCCGACATCTCTGCTCACTGCACACTTCCTGACCAAGGACTGACGTGGCTGGTCTCAGATCCGTATCGTCACTGACGCGTCGGCAGCGCAAAGCGCACATCAGCCCAGCACACTAACAAGAAGGCATCCTTGATTAGGGCTGGGGCAACTCCCAGCGGGTGACGAAGCGGAACAGTCGGAAAGGAGTGAGTAGGGATTGATAGGATTAAGGATACGGGGAAAGGATGGGAAAAGGCAGTTTAACGTCAATACCCAGGACGACCCAATAGAACGGAAAAACCATTAGATGGTATAAAAAAATATTTGTTCACTTCCTTCAAAATGGCTATGGTAAATTGCATGTTCTTTGTGAACATGAATTCCTGGTGCAAGAAAGATGCCATTTTTGGAATTCAGAGATAAATTAGTAGATTCTCTTTTGCCCCAAAGCCAGCACAACCTCCCCGAACTCTTCCGAGGAACCCTCTGCACCGCCTCGTTCAAAACGAAGAACGTGACCTGAAGGGAGACAGGAAACGAAAAAGGTGCAGAGTATGTGCAAAAGAGGGATTGAATAAGCGCACCTCCTATCTCTGCAGTGGGTGCCCAGGGCAGCCTGCATTTTGCCCAATTTCGTTGCTTTGACGAATTTCACAAGAACTAAGAAATCATCAGTTTTTGGAGGGTTGTAAATATATTATAATTAGTGCTGCATATAAATTTATTATACATTAGAATAAATTATTTAGAGGTTATGTAAACTGTAAACTAACATTAGAATGAGCAAGAGCGTAACTACTGTGACAGTGGTTGTGAACTAGTGTTGTGCTCCTGGCGCGCGGCACGGAACCGTGCCGCCAACTGTGACGTCACTATACGGAGCTATTTCTGACCGGAAACCAGTTTTAACATCATTGATGATCCAAAGGAGTCATATGGGTAAGTTATCGCTCACTTTAATTTTTAGCCATTTCTATTGTCAATTATATTTTTTTCAGCAGTGAATGTGTTAACCCTCCATCTGTTAGACGACTAGTCACTAGTCGCCAAAAAATGTTTCTCCAATGTTGAACGACTAGTCACTAGTCGTTCATGCAGTCATCTTTTTAATCAAACTTTTCCTTTCGAAAATAAGATTTTAGTAAGACAAATATTATATCACATTAATTGGGAGGTTTCACAGAATAATTTGATGTATAGTTTATTGAATAATAATGCCTAATAAGTGTGCACTGAAATTATAAAGTTGCAATACAAATGTTCGTTTGCCGTGTCTGCTCGCGCCCATCGAGAGAACGGAAAAAAACGGGATTTTTCCCTATACTCTTGACGAGGGAAATGTTGTGTGGGAATGAGCTTGGCTACATCACTGCGTTCGGAATTCCTTTCTTTACAAGAACATCTGCTTCAAACATCTATTTTTAGCTCCACATTGTGAAGAAAGACCTTCGAAGCGACCATTGTTTGCGACATTTCTGTAATGTTAGACGACTAGTTTGACTAGTCGCTAGTATTTTGGTGTATATAATACTATTATTAGTGATGTGTTTATATCAAAGTACATCAAATTTTTCGTTGTGAAATTTGCCACCTAGTGATATGAACATCTTCATGGAATTAATCAAGTGTGTGCGTGTATTTGATGAACAAACTTTATAAATTTCGAGGGGACTGTGACCGCCATATTGATTCACCGGCATCACTGACTGTGCATTTGAACTTGTGTTGTAAGTTCTAGGATTTTATTTATACACAGTAAGGTGAAGAATGGTTTTTGTTTTTTGTTTTATATATTGCATAATAATTTATTGACATACACAGGTGAGCCTGTAGGCTAAATTTTTAATTATAAACTTTTATACACAGGACTAGGCCTAGTTTACAAATAGTGTTTATTTTATTTATTTTTATTTATTTATTTTTATTTATCGAACAATATGAGTGACCTAGTAAATAAGTCAGGTGAACTCAGACAATTACTCTTAGATGATGAGTTTCTAACCGACAGTGAAATTGACGAAACGCCCCCCGTAACATCAACACCAATTCACCCTGGCCCCAGCACATCTGCAGGGATTTCAAGACTCTCGTCCTCTCTAGGCCTAAGGGAGGTGAATTCCTCCGATATAGAGGTGGCAAATGAATCGGAGAGTGAAAATGGATTCTTTGATGTCGATGACATCTTTGCCCTGTCTGAAAATGATTTGGATGTGTCGCTCACAGACTTTTCGAGTGGTAGTGGGGACGATTACGAACCACTAGAAGGGGAGGAAGAAAGTTCAAGCGATGATGCCCAGAAACGCCCCAGAAAAAGAAGACGGCGACAGCCTTTGGCATCCCCGCCACCTACTGCGGAATTACCATATTTAGCTGCTGAGCCACCGGCTGTACAACCCTCACCACCAGCTGCGGATCAACAGGCAGTACAACTCCCATCACCAGCTGCGGAGCCACCGGCTGTACAACCCCCATCACCAGCTGCGGATCCACCAGCTGTACAACCCCCACCATCAGCTGCGGAGCCCCAACTTCCTCCTGTCCAGCCATTGTGGTTGAGGGCGTATCCTCCTGAGAGGCCAAGACAGGTGAAATCTAAATTTAAGGTTAGAGGCCCTGGACCTCGACACACCGAAAGGTGTTCGAAGCCAATAGACTTTTTTTATCTGTTCATGAACAATTTTGTTTGGAACCTGATGGTTCGGGAAACAAACAATTTTGCTCAAAGACACATTGATTCACTACGAGCTAGAGGGAGGCTTCGTCCCAGTTCACGGCTGCTCTCTTGGGTCAATGTGACTGTTGAAGAGATAAAGAAGTTTTGGGCTCTACTAATCAGCATGGGGCTTACGAAAAGAAAGACTGTTGAATCATACTGGTCGACCCACCCTAGTCTGTTCATACCTTTCTTTTCTAAGACCATGACATTACGTAGGTTTCAACAGATCCTAGGCATGTTTCATGTATCGAATCGTGAATCTCCAAACAAGGGCCACCCTGGGTATGACCCTTGGGTGAAGGTGCGTGATTTTATCGATCACATGAACGATGCCTTCAGGTCTCACTTTGTGCCAAGCCAGGAAATCTGTATTGATGAAAGTATGATTGGCATGAAGAACCGTTGTACTTTTATTCAATACATGGCTAATAAACGGCACGCAAGGTTTGGCATAAAGAAATTCGAACTTTGTGATTCTGCGACGGGATATGTCATGCAATCGGCATTATATTCAGGCAAGGACTTTTTGGAAGGTGGATCTGATCCATTTACCCAAAAAGTTGTGGATGACTTGATGACGAATGCTGGCCTATACCGTAAATATTACCACCTGTTTACCGACAATTTTTACACAAAAGTCCCTCTTGCAAATTTTTTATTCACAAGGAAGACCTTTCTTACAGGCACTATCAGTAAAGGAAGCAGATTTATTTCAAATCTTGTAAAAGAATCTAACATATCAGTTGGCGAATCCCTATATTTCAGGAAAAACAAGGTGCTTATCGTGAAATATAGGGAACGCAAAACTAGAAAACCTGTCATGCTTATCACTACGGCCTACCATGCAGAGGATCAGGAGGTGGTAAGTCGTAGTGGTAAGCACAGTATCAAACCGGTGGTAATAGCAGGATACAATCAACACATGGGGGGTGTTGATTGCAAAGATAAAAGTATTTTTCACTTGACCTGCAGCCGCACAACCAAGCGATACTGGAAGAAAATTGTATACAATTTTGTTGATATGGCGCTCCTAAATGCTTATATCTTGTACAGATACCACTCTGAAAAGCCTATGAGCAGATGGGAGTTTATGAACAACATTGTAGACAGTCTTCTTTTAGTTGCTGCTCCAGTTCCTCAGGGTGATGCACCTCTACATCAGCGCCCCCTCCCCCCCCACCAATCATACCTTGCAATCCTTGCCGGGGAAAAACAATAGAAAGTGTACAGTGTGTAATAAAAAAACTAAAATCTGGTGTGCCGATTGTAAAATTGGAACCCACTACAAGTGCCAACCCAAGTTTGAACACTTCCTTCGTCCTGAACAGAGAAGACGTCGAGTGGTCAACTCGTCTTCCAGCGAGTCCGACTAATTTTTTGGATTAAAAATGCCATGGATTTATGTATGTACATATTTTTTATTATTACAATAAATTTTACTTCATTTGAAGCATTTTCTGTCAGTATATTGTGTGTTTTTATCAACTTTTATTTCCTGGAAAAAAACAATTCTCAGAATTTACAACAAAATTTTTTACATATAAACATAGAAAATAAGCTAAATAATATATTTTTCTGTTCTAAAATTTTATGCTCTACAACATAGAGAATGTCTAAAAATATAGTAAGCATACAGAAAATATCTAAACATGTTGGAATGTGATTATGTATTTTTTTGTAAAAATACAACGATTCACAATTTACCAAAAATAATGTAAACACTTTTGGGAAAGTGTAATTTTTTTAATGTTTTGCATAAAGAACCTTTCTTAGAAGATTTTGTATATCTTGAAAAGTGATGAAAAAATTATTAATATTTTTATGAGGCTTTACTTTTGGATTTTTTTTTTTTTACTTATAATGAAAAAAAAGTACTAAATAGAAATTAAAAAATTACTCCAACTGCATATACATGTTTCTGGTTTCATACTGAAAAAGAAAATATATAATAGTGTATACTTTACTTCAAAAATAAACATTCTACATAGGTTTGAATGAAGGTGTGCACAACTAGCAAAATAGTGCCTGCCATTATAGGAATTTGAACTGCCAGATCCAGGGTTAAATCCAAAAAACCCATTTCCCAGTCATTAGATCTTGATAAATCTAAAGGAGGAAATAACGTACACTTGAGATCAGACGATCTTCCTGTAACACAAATCATTTCTTCACGAACAAAAAGTCTAAACACAAATGACCACAGTTAAAAGTATTTTCCTTCTGCCTCGGAAAGTAATTGTATTTGATTGTGACGTGATGGGGTCCACTGTTAAAATAATCCTCTAACTCGGTCGGTGGTCTTAAATTACCAAAACTGTCAAAGTATTCTACGTTATATCCACGTTTCACATAACATACCCAATGTGTACCTTTTCCATTTATACTATCTAAATTAACAACTGCAGATTCATTGTCGTTAATTTTAGGCGGTAACAGGTCTCTTATAAATACTCCTCTAAAGTATGATAACTTTAGAAGCTTAGCACATTTTAAAATGTCGAACTGTGATAGCGGTTTATTAGGAAGCTCATTTTTTTTTTTTTTTTTTTTTTTTTTTTTTTAAATCCTGATCTAGAATACGGTTTTAAATATAACACCTTTCCCTTTAAGGTTTTTTTAATTTGCTTTGTTTTGTTCTTGTTCGTCTTTGTTTTCTTATTATTTTTTATATTTTTATTTGTTTTCATCTGTTTCTTCTTCTGTACTGCTTTCTTCTTCTTCTTCCTTATTGATCCACTACTTAATTTAGATTTCGCTTTCATAATATTTGTAACTGCCCACGCTGCGGCTTTTTCACCTACACTTGAATCTGATGCTTTAAATCTATTCCAAGCCTTTTCAGCTAAGATTCTGTCAGCGTATGCTCTGTGATTATTATCTTGATATTTTAAGTACGCTATATCATGTTCCTTACAAGCTGCGTCTAAACCGTTAATTCCTGGATCGTTTCTACTTAAGGGGAGGCGGTACCCCAGAAAAAATATTTTTTTCACATTTTTTTTTTTATTTTTTTAAAATGTTAAGCGGCTTTTTCTGCACACAATGATATATAATTACATGTATATTTGAAAATTGTAAACCTACAGAAAAAAAGTTTTTAAATATGCTTACATCATGTTTCAGGAAGAAATTTGTGACAGCGCTTGCGTTTATTCACACATGTACTATTATACATATGACCTTTTATTTTTTGTGTGCTATAATTTGCTTTTGTTGTGTTGGCAGGCCTGAACTAACTTCTATTTCATCAGCTTTGAGTTTCTGCTTCTGACTTTATACTGTTTGTTTATTGTTTTGCTTAGTGTTTTGGTGCTTTGTGAAGTGATATAGTGAGTGTTAGTTAGTAATTTATATTTATTATTGCTAACAAGATTGTTTATGTATAAATATGCCTCGTGTTAAAAGTAGTTATGCTAAACCCCGTAAAGGAGTTGGTGGTAGGAAAAGAAAACCAGCCAGTCCTAACCCTAATGAGATGTCAAAAGATGAGTCTACCCCTAGGCCTGAAATGTCAACACAATCTCAGTCAAGCTCTTCAAAGAAAATAAACATAGATAAGTATGAGATGTTTAATTGTGATGAAAACTATGACAATGAAATTATTAACATGCAAATTTTATCAGATCAACTTTTTAGTTCATCACTTTGTAAAAATTGCAAGAAAAGTGGTTTACAAGTGCGTGCTGCTCAACATTTTGGCCTGGCTTTTGAGATGGAGATTTATTGTTGCCATTGTAAATATGTACATAAATTTAATAGTTCTAGGAATATTAATTTAGAAAAAAAGACTCTATTTGATGTAAATATTAGACTAGTGTATGGACTGAGGTCTATCGGAAAGGTATGGGCTGCAGGCAAAATGTTATGTGGCGTAATGAATCTTCCGCAACCTCCAACAAAACCGTTTCGATATAATAAATTTTTAAAAGACAAGGCTAAACAGGTAATGGATGAATCCATGAAAACTGCTGTGGATGAGGCTGTTGAGGAAAATAAAACCTTAGGTAAAAAACGAAACGCGACTTAAAAGTAGGTATTGATGGCACTTGGCAACGGCGTGGCTTTAGCTCTCTAAACGGAATTGTTACTTGTACAAGTGTTGACACAGGAAAAGTTATGGACATAGAAGTGTTATCTAAATTTTGTAATTGTTTTGGACAAACAACAACATGAGGCTATTTGTTCGGCAAATTATCAAGGCTCGAGCGGAGCGGAGGTATGAGTCAGCTGGAGCCTTAGCTATTTTTCACCGATCAGTAAATAAGTATAATGTTAGGTACTTAGAGTATTTAGGTGATGGAGATACAAATAGTTTCAAAACTATTGCAGACAGTAAACCTTATGGTGAAGTGGAAATACAGAAACTGGAGTGTATAGGCCATATTCAAAAGAGAATGGGGTCTAGGCTAAGGAAACTAAAAAGAGACTCAAAAGGCGTAACACTTTCTGATGGCGGCAAAAACTAGGTGGAAAGAATAGACTAACAGATGGCATAATTGATCAATTGCAAACCTATTATGGAAATGCTATTAGGAAAAATACTGATAACCTACAGAACATGAAGGCAGCGGTTTGGGCCATATATTTTCATAAACTTTCGACGGACGGACAATCCTCAGCATGGCCTTTGCCCGTCAGGAGAAAATACATGGTTGTAAATACAACAAGGCAAAGCACACTAAAGAGCCATATTCTCATAAGAACAGCATTCCTTCAGCTATAATGTTAGCCTTGAAACCAATCTTTCAGGCTTTAGCAAATCCTGACCTTCTTCGAAAATGTTTACACGGTAAGACGCAGAATGTCAATGAAAGCATCAATAATGTCATCTGGTCTAGGAGTGCCAAAAAAAAAGATTTTGTGACATTGAACACACTTGAGTTTGGTGCTTATGATGCTATTTCTACTTTTAATGATGACCAACATAGCAATATGCAAAATGCTTAGAGCAGTAGGCATTGAACCTTGCAAGAGGACAATTGACGCAATGAAAAGTTTTGACTACGAGCGAGTGCGACGAGCAAATTGTGCGATAAGTGACTTTCAAAGACAAGCAAGGAGACAAACCAGGAATTTAAAAAGAAGGATTGAGGAGGATTTTGAAGAGGAGCCTGCATATGATCCAGGAATGCACTAATGCTACGGTAAATAAATTGCATGTTTTTTTCTATAAATTTTGTTATTGTTTACTCTATTTGTGGCTGGGTATAAGTTCTATTTTCATAATTTTCTCTGTTATTTCTCTTATAAATGTATTCTAAACTCAAAAATGTTTGAAATAATATAGCCTAATTAATTTTTTTTGTATTATCTTTCACTCCGTTATGACTATAGGCCTAACCCGCATCGCGTTACTTTTGATATACAAATTTTCCAATATAGATAATTCTAAATATTAAAAGCATATATAGCCTATTCTATTAATATAAAGATCACATTTAATTATAAAAACCAATTACATATCATATATAGGTAAAATATTATATAACATAGCTAAATAGGTCATTATATTCGTTTTTTTGCGATTTCCCGCAAAATTTACTTTTTTACAGTTTTTGCACACAAAGGTTACACGTTTCTCAGAAACTACTTGGACAATCAACTTGAAACTTTTACACACATTTATATAGGTATTTTGGCACCTACTGAGTTTTTTTGAGATGCCTCCTATTATAATTAGGTACCTAAAAAAAATATTCTAAATTCCAAGTTTGATATTTCAATATGGGTTTGAAAAAAAATCATAAAAAAATTTATTTTTTAAGATACAAGCACCAAAAAAAACTCAGTAGTTGCTTAAATACCTATATATGTTGTATAAAAAAATTTAGGTTGATTGGTCCATTAGTTTCTGAGATAATGGTACCTATGTTAACATTACAAAAGATAGGGGTACCGCCTCCCCTTAATCTCTTTTGTAAATCTGTACCAGGACCGCAGTACTGATAACCTCCAGGTAAATGTAATTCAAAAGGTAAAATGTCAATCCCTCGGTTTATAATAGTACTTGCAGTTTTTCCAATTGTACTTAACAGTCTGGAGCCACAATAACGACTGAAGCGGTTGTTTCGCGCAGCCATTACTTAAATACATCTAAGAGACGTCTTCACTTACTGGGAACTCTACTTTAACTGAAAAAAGATCAAACCAATTTACGTTTTTATATTTTATAACTTTATTTAACCATTCGGATTTAGTCATCTTTTTCTTCCTCCTTTTGTGAATTTGATAATACATTGCGTAGGTTATGTCGGCAATACTTTCTAGAAAATGTAATTGGTTCACAGCGTCGTACAGAGACATAGGTTTGGATAGATTTGATATGGTAGCACTCTTTGCATCAAGTTCTTTAGTCGTTTTATTAAGTATTAATGTGTTATCTCTTAAATATTGTACATTAACAGCATGTTTATTGAAGTATTTTAAATTTACAATGTCATACTCCTCAACCGGTTCACTAGCACTGCATATAACTTTATTTTTTGCATCAAACTTTCCATTTTCAATCCTTAAACAGTCTTCGATTGAATCTTTTAAATATTGCACGTTAACTACATCTTGTAAATTTGAAGGTTTTCCAACATTTGATATTTTTAGATTTTTTGCATTAAACAAACTCCCATCTTTGGTCCTTAACAGACTATTGTTTTTGATATAGTTTAAATTTACAACATCGTTCTTGTCGGTTGGTTCTCTGACATTACACAGTTTCTTATTTTGCATATCATAATTGCCTTCGATAGTAAGTTCGAACCCTTCTCCTTTTGGACCTCTAAGAAACTTAGTCGATCGTGAATGGTGACCAAATTTATCAACACTCATGATACATGTATATCATGTGAGGAATAGAAATAAAATGAACAATATTCAACTTGATAACAATATTTATTTATTTTTTCACTACAACGTTTTTTGACAATACAGGTTCTAATTCAAGTAGTTCTTCAATGATTGAGTTAATTTCGTTTGAATGACCTGTGTTCCCTGCTTGTTGAGATGCTAATAATAACCTCAATCGATCTACAAGTTCATTTGGATCGTTAAAATAAACATAATTAGGTGCGGTGTTTGTTAAATTAATACCGCTCCCGGTAGCTTCTTTATTTACCAAATCAGAATATGTTGACATGTGATGGTCTTCAAGTGTTAGTACACGATTAATCAGAGGAGCAATTATATTTTTATATTTACTTCCTCTGTTAGATCTGATTTTTTCCTGTTGCTGAATAATTCACTCTATAAACGTTAGTTTCTCTCAAAATGTCGGCATATGCATTTAAATCCTCTTCAGTATAAATATAATCGTTTGGAATGTTCATAACTATTAATTCATAAAGACCGGGTGTACCTTTATACCTTTTTCCATCTATTAAAATATCATCAACATGAATATCTATTCGTTTGTCTCCTATCATCCAATAATCACCATCGATTCGAATACCATAATTATGGTCTAGAGTTTTACCTCCTTGTATAAGTTTTAGAAAATAATCTCTAGCAATTTTCCCCTTAAACTCACGTTCTACAAATTCCTTTGCAAGTTTTTTTCCTTGGGGTGTTTTTAATAATTCCTGTCCACTTGTTGACTCGTATACCATTTCCTCGTCAAATTGCTTTGGCGGCGGTGGTGTATTCATTTCAGTATCGTTATTATCATTTGTTAATTCAGTTTCCATATAAGAATCATGACTTGCTAATCGTTTTGCAGAAGGAAGCTCTTCACTATTACCATCGTCATATTCATAATCATTCTCATAATCAGATTGAGTTGGAAGATTTAGGTGAGGCTTTCTCTTTGAGGATGTTGAGGTAAGTAACGTTTCGCAGGTGTTTCTTCATGGTCTTCTAAACTTTTCCTCTTAAGTTCTTTCTTAACTTGTTGTTGTTGTTGAAGCTGTTCACCCTCCTCAACTAGTTTTTGTAACGGTTCTGATATTGGTTTTAATTTGTTTTTTCCACATATCTTCAGTTTCTATAAGGTCACGTTTAAGTGTTCTATGTTTTCGTTTTATATTTTTTCGGAGTTCTGTAATTTCTTTGATAATATCTTCTTTTGTTTTGTTAATTTTTTCAATTAGTTCACAATGATGGTCCTCTGTTGCTTCACTCTCCATCTTTACTCCTTGATCGTCAAACATCGACTGAAGGAGTAAATGAGATGCAAAACGATTTGTAACCTCCTCCTTTATAGTGTTACAAACGTATCAAATCCTGATCGATAACGTCCTTTATTAACTTGACTTTCTCTATCGATAACAATAAATTTATTGTTTCCTTGATCCCATACCCCAAAGCAAATAGTTTTAAATGTATCGAAACTCATGTCAGGGTTTACATGATCATGGTAGATATGTTGCAAATTACGATCATCTTGTTTGAAAACAACTATAAAATTAGCATTATCACGCACCAACTGTTTTGGAATGTAACTGTACGTTTGACAAACATAAAACGTATCAACATCATTATGTCTTCCCATGGAGAAGTATTTTTTTATATTATTTTGTTTACCACAAGCTACATCATCAAAAATCATTACGGAATTCGGTTTCACTTCACTTGGGTGTGGGACTTCACCGTTGTCTGAAAACGAAAAGTATCCAATCTCAGGAAGTTTTTTTAACACACATTTCAAAAACTCATACTTTGATTGATACAATGATTTCGAGAATATATAAATATTCTCAAAAAAACAGACCTTGCGGAGAAAATAATAAATTTAACATTAAGTTCGTTTTTCCGCAGTTGGAAGGACCGCAAATTATACATCTTATAGAATTAGGTAATAATTTACCATGATGTTTTTTGTATTCTGAATTCTTCTCCTTTATTATCATATCTAAATTTATAACAGAAAAATGATTTTTTTTGTTTTTCAAACTTCATTATAGAAGATCTACTTTATCAATCCAACTGTCATGTGATTTATCAAATCCTAACCAACGCACTAAAACTTTATCACCTTTTTTCCTAACAATCTTTTCTACTAAATACGTAGACACTATTGGTTTAATTGGTTTTGCTTAGTTCCTCTTGATAGAATCCTCCTTTAATGACATTTCCTTTATCATCTCTTAATATATATGTAATAGGTTTCGTTAACTGTACTTTATATACAGTATATATTTCATTGCTCCATTGAGGAAAATAACCTTTAGTAAAACACTTTAGATTTTTTGCTTACTCTAACTGGATCACCAACTTTGAATCTTTGTTTTAACTGAGGGGTTTTACGGGTTTTAACAATCCTTAATAAAATATCTCTCTCATTTAGATTTGTTACATCAACAGGTTTGACTCCTATAGTTCTGTGAACAGTATTGTTATATACGTTTACAAGCTTTGGTAATAAACCGAGCCAGCGGTAACTACCTTGTTCACTAAACGCTCTCCACATTTTACTTTTCAGTGTGCGGTTAAAACCTTTCAACGATTACAGCTTTTTTATCTGAGAATGTATGATAATGATTTATGTTATACTTATTTAACAATGATTTAACTCTAGAATTGAACCATTCAGTTCCTTGGTCAGTCTGAAAATGTTTCATAGGATATTTTAATAATATTGGTTTTAGAGCTTTCTCAATTTCAATTCCCATTTTAGACTTCAACGGTATAGCAATCGCAAATTTACTGAAACAATTAATGATTGTCATTATATATTTAAAACCCTTATTTTGTTTTTGAAATGGAATCATTTCCACCAAATCAGCTTGATACAGATCATTAATACCCTTAAGTTCAACATGACGAGTATGAAAATTCCTACGTGCTTGTTTATGCAATTCTCTTGCTATACCTGCTCTTACGCTTAATGTATTCATCATGAGGTGTATAACAAAAGTGAAAATAATAACGAAATATATTACACATAAATACTATTTATTTTACACTTATTTAACAAGTTTACAAAATGGTGAACCTTTCTTGTGTTCTTCTTGCGGATCATCTTGAGGTGACCAGTGATCCAGTGTAACGCCACAGCTGATACACGCAGTTGCATCACCATCTCCAGTGTAGAATAATCCCGTTTGTACCATTTTCTCCACAGAAGGGTAAGATTTAGGCCAACGCATGAAAGTTTCTCTCATCATTTCTTCTGTTTCCAAAACACATTTCTTATATTTATCATAATTATTATAATCTTCTTTTATAAACTTGCTCATTTCACAGTCAGGATTGTTGATTTTATGTATGAAATTTACATGTCTTATGGTGAGACTTGAGTTATCTGACTGCCACCCGCATCCACAGCAAACAATATATTCAAAACATTTTGATCGGTAAAATCCTGACGTTATTAAATCCTTTTTACTGAAATTGAACATTCTGCAGCACTCATCGTAGCTGTTTTCTGTCATCATTGTTTACAATAAGACCGACAAGCCAATACTGTCAATTATTTCACAATAGAGTTCATTTATCTATGAACTTTGTACAGATGATGATGCAACCTTCTTGGTTAGACAATAATTGCAATGCCTTCTCTTCGGAGTATTTGTATTATCTGGATAATGTTCCGTACACTTCATACTTAATAAAATATCCACATCATATTTCATTTTATCCGGAAGCTTATCATACACGTTTTCCACGTCCTCAGAGTGGTTTACAATAAACTCTTTTGGAAGACACTTGACTAGTTCCACTGTCATGTTCTTGTATCCTTTATAGTAACACTCTTTAATAGCCAAATTTACTTTTTCAACTCTTTCCTCCACCAATTTTTGGTTTTTCAAACCAATTTAACAAAACATGAACATTAACATAAGCACAGTTGTGAAAGGTATGATTGAAATTACATTCTTTCATCAAGGATGGCTGGAAGAAATAAGATCTTAAAGTTGCTAAACACGGACAACCGAGATCTTCTAAATTCACAACATTTACATCAAAATCTGATAGTAAATTAGTGATAAACTTCTGTTTTTCATTTCCTTTCACGTAAACGTTACCATTTAAATTCAAATTTTTAAATATATCCTTCAGTTCATTGTATTCTCTACAACCTGATCCCCAAAACAGTCCATGGTATTTTCTTTCTAACCAAATTACTTGTTTTTGAAGTTTATGAGGAAGTTCATCAAAATCACATGGCGGTTGGAACAGATGAAGTTCATATACTTGTGCATCTGTAGATATAAGAGCTAGTTCTTTCACTATAAACTCGTTGGAAACATTTTTTAAAACCTTGAAAATCTATAATAAACTCCATTTTTATCCGTTTAATTCAGAGCCAGGTCACAGAATGATATGCAAGAAATACAAAACACGATATAAAATATCTGTATTTTAAAATTACGTCATAATATGTGGTTCAAAGGTTTCTGATAAGATATAATGCATAGTTTCATGTTCAACCATTGCGATGATATCTATTCATATTTCTCTTTCGATAGTATTTACATCTTGATCTTCCGGATTTTAATTCATACAAATCTCTATTCCTTACTTCAGCATCATGCTCTAATACATGTATCGTCGCGTTCAACCTTATAATTACACCATTTAACTGTTGTATCCTCGTAATATAGTCTTCAATGTCTTTTTTAAAAGATTCATTAGTTTATAAACATTCATCAAATTGTTGACAACAACTATTTTCCGAATTCGAATTGTAATAAGTGTAATTGTCTTCTGATGTTAGGATCTCTTCAGAGGAGTTCATTCCTTCTCCACCATAAATCATTTAAATCGTATTCACTGTCATCTTCAAACGAAAGTGTTGCTCCAGTGGGTTCATCTTAATGAAATTCACCACTTTTCTCATGTGTAATATTTAAATAATTCAAGCTTAGTAACGGTTGATCAGATGATAGTGGCGAAAAGTATAAATTTATTTTTGTTTTGTTTGGTATTGCGTGAGCTATATGTGTGCTCCCATTAATCCAATGTTGAGATGTAAAATTATGTTGACTATAAACAACACAAACAACATGAAGGAAGAGTGCGTATGTTGCACTTAATATCACCATGATGGAGCAAATTATAATAATAAATACCATTGTGAAGTTTTCCATTTATAACAACTAAATATGATTAATAAGCACATTATTATCGACAATGAGTCATAGCCTAACTACGAACACAATCGAATTGCACAACAAAAACAGTAAATTCTGAAAAATCTTTAACGAGATACCGTTCACGCTTGTAATTGCTGTTTGGTACATCCATATTTAAAGTTTTTACGCACACATTTTTATACCCCTCAATCTAGAGGATTAGGAGGCACATGATCGTTAACTGTCGTTGCTTTCACTTCAAACTCAATGTCTAGAATATTAAATTTGGGTACTGACAATATCTCAGTTCATTAAAAGTGATATCATCAATGTTCATGAATCGAGTATCCACAAACTCTTTGTTTTTTATACAAACGGATCGTTACCCACGCGTTCATAATAATAATAATGATATTGAATCACAACGCGAGTATTTTCCTCACTAGATGAAACTTGAGAGTTCTGAGTCGGTTCACTGCTATTACGTGAAGTGGTTTGAAATGTTTAAGCCTTGTACTATTTAGAATCTCCGAAAGTCCACTGTCCAACCAGGATGTTTCGGTGACGCCACCTGCCGTCGCGCCCGCGCCGTGTGTAAGAGCTTCCACCCCGCTCTCTTGTCGTGAGGCCGCGCGGCCAATGTCGGCGACGGAGGTGGCCGACCTGGTCGCCGAAAACAGCTCACTGAAGGAACGTGTACTGCAACTTGAAGAACAATTTAAATGCGTACTGGACCATTCAATTGAGTCGGACACCCGCTTAATGCAGTACACAGACCAGGTGTTTGTGGCGAGTGCGTCGCGGAGGGATTCGCCCGTGCGCGCTTCCGCGGCTGACTGCGGCGTGCAGTGTGACCTGCCGACCATCTGCAGGGATCAACGGTGTGCCGAGTCCAGGGACCTCGTGGCCAGTCTCAGGGTCACCATTGAGGTTCTTGAGGCGGAACTTCAGTGTCTGAAGGAGGAGAAGAGGAGATGCGAGTTTGAGGGTGGGCCGACATCTGAGTGGACAGTGTGTCAAAACCGAAAACCCCCTCCAATATCAACGGAGAATAGGTACAAAGCCTTAGCCAGTGTTACTGACACACACCAGACGGCACTATGTCTACCGAAACCGTCTGTCAAACCTAGCTCGCGCAGTAATAAACACAACAAGACAAAAAAACAAACAAAAAAAGCAA
This sequence comes from Homalodisca vitripennis, assembly GCF_021130785.1. Taxonomy (NCBI): domain Eukaryota; kingdom Metazoa; phylum Arthropoda; class Insecta; order Hemiptera; family Cicadellidae; genus Homalodisca; species Homalodisca vitripennis. Next base: position 150,290 of record NW_025776568.1, read on the forward strand.
ATGTTCAACTGCCATTTTCTTCCATCCTAATTGAGGGAGACAGTCACAGTCGCGATCTGGCTGCCCTGGTGAGGCGAAGGGTGAGTCATGAGACAAACGTGGAGGGCGTCTGCAGGCCTGGGGCAAAACTGCTGGAGGCGACATCGGACGACCTGCCTCCGCCCGGCGGCTGCAGTGTGATCGTGGCCGGTACTAATGACGTTGCTTCTGGAGAAGAGTGTAACATTATACCGGCATCTCGAGCGACGCATCACGAGGAAGCTGGAGACCTCCAGAGTCGTTGTAGCCACCCTGCCCCACAGACACGACCTACCTGCCAGCCACAGGATTAACCGAGAGACCGCGCTGGTTAATAATTACATAAAAGAGTTATGCGCGAGGTACTGTGGGGCGGAGGTGCTCGACTTCAACCGTATCGGCAGGGCTGCTTTTACATCCCACGGCATGCACCTCAAACGCACCAGAAAGCATCTGCTAGCCGAACTGCTGGTGAAGTGTCTGCGGGAGATGAGCCACTTCGCCCCTAGAGCGCCGTCCTTGTCCGCGACGGCCGTCGCTGATCCGCCGTCCCGCCCCCTGGAGCCGCCTGCACAGCGGCCCACGGCGTCGGATCCTCCGGTGGCCATTCTTCCCTTCGAGTCCTTTGCGGATGCAGTTAAGAGCCGATTGCCGATGCCTCAAGAAAGTACAACTACTTCAAATCCGCAGACAGGCAACCAAAAAAACGATTTTATTTTAAACACCTTGAAAATAAAAATGTAAAGGCAACAGGACTGGAGTACAATACATCACGAAAAAAACAAAATCAAAATCCCAAAATACAAAATTTAACTGAGACATTCTCAGTTGTGCACCAAAACGCACAATCTGCCACTAATAAAGTGGATGAGCTAACACTCATGGCAGAAGAGCTGCACCCTGACATCTTCGTTGTCTCTGAACATGGCTTCACGGCTGACACTGTCGCTATGTTTAGAATTGACAATTATGAATTGGCTAACAATTTTCACCGAACAAACTTTAAAGGGGGTGGTGTTGCAATTTTTGTAAAATCACGAATGAAATTCCAGCCCTTCAAAGTGGATTATAGCTGTGATCTAGACTTTGAAGTGGTGGGAATAAAAACTGATCTAAATTCCGTGGGAAAAATTACTATAATTGGTCTATATAGATCTCCCAATGGGTGCAGCAATACTTTTTTTGAAAATATTGAGAACCTTCTAAATTATATCAATTCAAAGTTGTTGAAGTTTTATCATCATTGGTGACTTCAACATCGATGTGCTAGACAACACCAACCCCCTGACCCAGCGGCTACGCGACATTCTCACTTCTTTTGGCTTGATCTGGTCCGTGAGCTCGCCAACTAGAGTGACTGCCACAACGAGTACAGCCATCGACAACGTCATCACAAACATCTCAGACGTTTCGGTCTGTGTCCTGAACACGGCCATCTCAGACCACTTCGCGCAGGAAGCCGTAATTGCACGCCACAACCCAAAATTTGAACCGCCCCCCGTGAAAATGAAACGAGATCAAAAACCCGGAAATGTCGAGCAATTTATAAGGTCGCTCAGCAAGGAATCTTGGTCTTTCTTAGAGTCTTTCGAACGAGTGGATGAGGCTTTCGACGCGTTTTCGAACCGCTTCATTTTTTATCTAAACATAGCTTGCCCATTCAAAAAATTTAGAGTCTACTCAAGCGAAGAAAAAATCCTGGATTACTCAGGATATCCTCAATTTAAGAGAAAGACTCAAATTTTACCACTCAATTTATGTCAAATCCGAAAACGAAGAATTCAAAATCTTTTATCGACAATTTAAAAAAAATTACCGCAAAGAAATAAAAAATGCCAAAGCAAGAGACGTTGAAAATCAACTACAACAGTCCAACAATATTTCAAAGAGTGCTTGGAACATTATAAAAAAGAACACAAATTCAAAAAATGATTCAAAATTCACCATTCCAAAACTTAAATCTGAAATTGGACTGATTCATGATCATTTCGAAGTGGCAAGCAATTTCAACAATTTCTTTTCAACTGTGGCTGCATCAGACATTTTGTTAAATATCGGCAACCAAAGTCAAGAGCCAATGGCGGGACCGGTTTCGTCCATGGTCCTTTTTCCTGTGTCCGAGGGAGAGGTGGCTCGTGTCATACAGGATCTCAGACCGAAAAAATCTAGTGACATCAATGGTACGTCTATGTGGTTAATCAAAAAGTGCTTCAAGTATATTTTGACACCGCTCACAAAATTGATCAATCTCTCTTTTGCACAAGGCATTTTTCCGTCTGCACTGAAGACAGCAAAAGTGATTCCAATTTTCAAAAAGGACGATCCTTGCATATCCAGCAACTATCGTCCGATTTCAATTCTTCCCACCTTCAGCAAAATTTTCGAAAAAAACATTTCTCAAACAACTTGAAACGTTCCTCAATCATTTTGAAATCATCTGTCCTGAACAGTTTGGGTTCAGGAAAAACAAGTCAACCATTGATGCTGTGACGGATCTCATCAACAACGTTTGTCGATGGCCTGGAGAGGAGGAGAACATGTGCTCAGCATATTTCTCGACCTCTCCAAAGCTTTTGACTGTGTGCATCATGCGACACTGTTGCACCAGTTGTGGACAAGTGGTATTCGGGGTCTGCCGCACCGTTGGCTCTCGTCTTACCTCGCGGACAGAGAGCAGTGCGTGCAGATTGCGAATGCTCTGTCAGACAAAGTAAAAATGCCCTATGGTGTCCCTCAAGGATCAATATTAGGGCCAGTCCTTTTCATATTTATACGTCAACAGACTGAATTCTTCAATCCAGAATGGAAAAGTGGTTCAGTATGCTGACGACACGACTCTCTGCATCAGATCAAAATCAAAACAAGATCTCGAGGTGAAATCATTCATTGAGGTGAATTTATGCATTGAACATTTCTCAAAACTCAATTTGAAAACAAACAGTTCGAAATCAAATGTGATGAATTTTTGCCTTCGGCAACAAGAGCATTGGCAACGACCCGCAGTGATGGTGGATGACGTACTCTTGGAAGAAGCAGAATCCATCAAATTCCTTGGAATGTACCTTGATCGAGGACTGACATGGGATGATCACATTGATAGAGTCTGCTCAAAGGTTGCTTCAGGCATTTATGTTTTACGCAACCTTTCAAAATTTTGTTCCATGGATGTATTGAAAAACGGCTTATTTTGGTCTCATACATCCACATTTATCTTACGGCCTTAGGCTGTGGGGAAGTTGTTCTAAATACAAATTCGAAAGAGTATTTAGAACACAAAAGAAAGCCATCAGAATTCTTTCAAAACTGAATTCCTAGAGAGTCGTGTAAAGGATCCTTCAGGGAGCTTGGATTGCTGACTTTACCCTGTCTCTATATTCTCGAGGTCGCCTGTATTGTCGACTAAAATGCCAGTTTGGTGCAGGGCAGGGGACGTCCATCACTATGAAACAAGAGGCAGGGACAACTTTCGAAACCGAGCAACACAGGACAAACAGCATTCGGACATTTGCCATCCCAGGTTGGTGTCACAATCATCAAACAGGCTCCCTGAGGAAATTAAACATCTCGAAGATCCCAAAACATTCAAATCTCGGACTATAAACGCCTCTTGGTGTTAAAGGCATTTTACTCCGTTGAAGAGTTCATGATGGGCCGCTGGGATGAAAATCCTTGAAATTATCAACAAACAATTTCCCAGTCCTGATGTCCAGTTACCATGAAATTCCAAATACTTGTTAACTGCCTTGTTTATTGACTCTCACATTTAAGTATTGTGTGTTTAATACCTCAAATGTTGACGCATGCAATGCAATTGTGAAATTGTTGATTGTTGATGCAATAAAGAATATTATTATTATTATTATTATTATTTATTACTTGGTAGACGATACGAATCCACTCTGAACAGGTCGAATTTCTCCAGTTTTTCTATTATAACATTAAATAATCGTACCCTAGCATCTCACACAAAATTTTCTTCTTGTTGACAAAGTGTAAACAATAACATCACTGACGTCAGTAGTAACGTCCGTGAACCTGAGGTCAGTAGACCGCGATACGAAACGTAAACAATAGTGGCCGCGTGCTAATCTCCGATAAGACGTATCAAAATGCTTTTTAATTGAGCTCAAAGGTTATCTGGCGCGTGCCAAACCGGGAAAAAAAGTCGAAGGTTATCTTTGATAAGCCTTATCTAATTGATTTTTAATTGGGGGTCGGGGTTATCTAGCGCGTGTTTATCATAAGAATGCGGAAAAGGTCAGAGGTTATCACTGATAAGGACCCCCCGCAGAGAGATAACATTCTGTCCTAGAACCTACAATTTACTACTATTATTAGGGATTAATGGTTCTCAAGTATGAATAGGAATAATAGATGATGGTGGAAAAAAGATGTACATATATGTAAAACTGGGTAGTCGCGTAGGGTAAAACGTTAAATACTGAAGTGGTAATAGTTTACCAAAATATGTCGTGAAACTATAATGGGTATCATTGAGCAGCAAATTTT